>NC_092865.1:29242672-29542672 GCF_032062135.1 Pyxicephalus adspersus | reverse complement strand
TCCTAAAGAACCTATCTTGCCTGAGCTGTGTCTAAAACTACCGTAGCTCCAGATACTCCAGATGAGGAATTGTCAGAATCCTTAATTAAAGGGATGATCTAAACCACTAAAAGGAGATTGCAAAAATACACTGAGAGCAGAGGAAATAGCTGACGGAGCCTAGGAGGACAACACATACTCTAATATCAGAGAACATCCCAGGCTGCACATACCAACACAATCAAAAGGCATACTGCAGGCAGTCCTGGAGTCCTTAGGAGAGTGTGAGCTAGAAGCACCCAGTTCAGAGGAACTGACACCTCTGTAGGATTTCTAATTTTCTTATTAATTTAAAATTGAAAAAAGGAAAAATTAAAAAAGGCAAATCTTTTGAATAATGAAGCTGCAGAAAAGTCTTTCCAGTGTACTAGCAAATAAATAAATACATGATGGTAATTGGAAGTCTTTTCCAAGATGGCCCATAGTTTTTCTTTCCCCAGTATCCAATTTACTTGTATGCGGTAGTATAACCAGAAGGTGAAAGACTTCCTGTGTCTTTCAATGGAAGGAAAAGAAAGAATGTAAGCGTTCAGTACAGAATTAGATTCCGGTTGACAAAGTGGTAATTAAAATGTTTTACCCACAAGACTGTAAAAAGGCACAGTACTAAATTAGTTTACTGATGAGGGCTGGGAGAAAAGGTGGTAAAACACACAACCAAACAGCTGTTAGACAAAACATTTTATTCAGTGCCTTATGTTTATTACTCTGAATGCGAAACCAATAATGAAAGTTAATGATTTGAAGTTTCTTGCAAAATTCTTTGTGCTAAGCAAATGATCAACAAACCAGATTCAGTGTGTCACAAAAGAAAGCTACGCTAATCTACAGCACTGAGGTTTTTGCAACCAATTTTATCTTTCACAAAACCACTGATTTCTGGTCAAAGGGTATGTTCAGCCAATTGTTTTTCTCCTAGGTTTAAAGGCAACAAAGAAAACCCTGGTTGGGTTTTTTTTTTTTTTTTTTACTATTGTCCAATACACCATTAAATATGCCCCTTTACTTCCTTTCTGCTGTTTTTTTTCCATATCAGGGTAAGGAGATATCTGTACTGATGCAGATTTTCCCTCACTTCCCATCTGGTGGAACCTTCGTAAGCAGGCGAGAGAGTGAAGGGAAACCTCTCTAACTGACCTCTGCATTACAGTAAAAAAGGCAGTTTACCCATAACATAAAGAAAAGGAAAAAAGAAAGAGCAAAAGTGATTTTTGGGCAAATTTTGTATTGATAAATACTGAATATACATCAAACATAAAGAAGCACAATACCATTGAGAGTACATAAGATATAAGTCTCAGCTCCAGGACAAACTCTGTGGAGCTTACTTGATACTTAGTAGTATAAGGGATATAATAGTCCATATAACCATAAGGAATACCATACTGGACAGCGTTTGAGGAGAAATATCGAGTCTCAGAGCCCAACATGTTTCGCCCTACTCCGCTTCTTCAGGGGATATTGCGATCTATTGAGCAACTTATAAGGAATAAGCGGTAAGGAGTAGATGACAAGGTGGAAAAGGTATCAAGAGTACTTAACGACTATTTGAGGACAGTTTTAAATTCTGACCCGTGGGAAATGTTCATATTAGTTGACTTGGTGCTGAAGTATATGCCAGTACATTGTTGGTCATGCCATTTGGATTCTTGCTTAAGGATTTGAAGAAGGCATTCAGAGTGTCAGCATCACTCTGGCTGCAATGATGCTGACACTATTTATCAATACAAATATGCCCAAAAAACCCTTCTGCTCTTTCTTTTTTCCCTTTCCTTTATACTAATACTAAGGGGCTGGCAATCACATTTCTATTTTGATAACTGTAGTACTGGATGATCTGGTTCCTCTCTGTCCCCCTTCAAATGTATTGCCCATACCATACATTTGATAACTTTTCCATCAAGGTTCAATTATTTTAATGAACTAGATTTCCTCAAAACAAACTTCTGTAACCTTGAAATTGTATGCAGAAAAAAGTTGGGCCTTTGAAGAGTGAGATACTTCTCGTTTTATCAATTCCAATTGGGTATCCACCGCTGATGGGTGTTCCTGCTTGTTCCTGCTAGTGGCCAAGGCAGAAAGAGTATAGGTGATGTTTGTTGGCTTACTATCCAGACCTTTATGCTCCACAGGGAGCGTATTTTAGCATTTGATTTTAAAAATTGTTTTTGAATTTACTACATTTGCTTTTTCTTTTATGTTGAGCAGCATATCTGCCTTTTATTCACTACTAGTATTCTCACATTCTGTTGACACTGCTGACAACTGTATTAGGTCAGAGAACATTTTCATATTTTCTCATTTGGATTGTTAAAATGGTATACCACTGCTAGACAGATTTATGTCATTCTATGTCTTGGGGGAAATAAAAGATGAGAGAAAATCGCTGCAATAGTCATAAAGGATAATAATTTAATGTAATATTAGTTATATTTCAAGTTATGGTTCACACAACATTTGACTTTCTGTCTTAAAGGGTTTTAATCAACCCTAAACTCCCTAAATGCTGATTTTATTACTTTAGCTACAACATCATATAAGCTCAGGGTCATTATGATGTACATATATTGTACAAGTAGTAAATGATTTAAATGGGTATTCTAGATCTTGGTAAAATAATAAAGTCTTCTTACCTGGATGCAAGGCAAAATCAAAGTTCTTCTGCGAACTGCACATCAATGAACAATCTTCATTTAAAGAATGAAGGCATTTTTGTGTCATCCTCTTTCTTGCAGTTTGATTGACCTTTTGAGAAGATTCTGAGTTTTTATTTTCACCTGATTTTTTTACTTTAACAAATTCAGGGAACAAAAATGTTTTATCCCCAGGTTGACAAGTTTCATCACATTCATTTGGGCACAGCCCTTCCTCAAATACCTGCTCAGATCCAGCATCATTTTGTAAGCCATTGCAGTGTTCTTCGGTAGATGCAGCATTGGTTTTAGAGGAGTCATTTCTGGAAGGCCTGTGTGCTGAGAAGGTTCTGTGAGCTGGTCTTTGAAATGGGCGCCTATTGTTAAGAATCTTTAGGAGTTGTTCATACTTTTCTTCACATTGCAGCATTTCATTCAGAACACATATGGGTGATTTGTGTGCATCCCATTTATTTTTTCCAAGTCTTTTCAGGTGACCTCGAACATGGTTTGATAATCCAATTTTCGTATCAAACCAGCCTCCACACAGTGCACACGTGTGCTCAGAAGGGCTCTCCGACTTCTCGATTACTATTGGCATAAAGAGAAAAATGTCAGATTTTGAGCACTTATCTTTATACAATACTGACAAAAAATGGTTAAAGATGAACTCCAGGATCTGCCAAAAAAAAGTTCCTTTCAGTGGGGCTACCCCAGCACTGCAAGAGAAAAATGATGGTTTATGTCTAGGGGATGTAAAGGGCACATTTACCTATCTTACCTCTTGTTTTCTCAGTGCTACTTACATCTGTTTCCAGACTGAGGGAAGGCTGTCAGCATCGTCTATGTAGGGCTATTGTTTCTGCATTGTAAGGGAAGTATTACTGGATTTTCATGGAGGATGGTTTGGAGTAACGATTGCATGGAGAGGGCGGAAGTAATCATTCTCTTAACAAATGTCTACTTATAAATGAGTATATAAACCACATGTGTAGTGTGAGTCCCAAAAAATGTTTTGGCAGATCCTGCAGTTAGACTCCAAGTTCAATCCCCGATCAAATCTGAAACCATAAAAATTAGCTTCACATTTTCACTGGCATAGACTGTCCAAAACTGGGTAGAGTTTACAGTCTGTCAGCTGAAGCCTGAACTTCCACCCCCTGCACAATTCTCCTTAAAGCGTACCTAAACTCTGATATTTCACTTTACATAAAAGGGTAGAAAACCCCTTTTATGTAAGGTAAAATTTTGGTTGTGTTTTTTTAATGGCAAAAAAAAAGGGGGGGGGGGGGTGTAGCATCAAGAGTGAATGGAAGCGTAAAGCCTCCCCGGGTACCTACATCACGCATCACAGGAAGCTCTTGGCTGCTCCTTTCGCCAAAAGGATGTGCAGTGAGATTGGCAAGTTTTTTTTTCTCCATCTACTTAAACCGATCTCGCGCCTGCGCCGGGTGACGCAGGAAAAAGAACCCAGAAGAACAGAAAGAAAATCGTGGCGCCTAGCGCGCCGGCCCAAAGACGGATATTGGGACAACACGGGACCCGATGGAAAAAATCTCGGACTGATCGACTGCTCTGCAAGATTGAAGGTAAGTGTATTTTTTTGGGTTTACTTCCTTTTCAAGACTAAATGAAGGAATGTTAACTAGAATGCAGTGAGGCCTCTTGTTTATGGGTGAAACATTGCAGGTATAGTGAGTGGATCCTGAGGGGGCAGACGGGCGGGGTGAAGTATTGCCTAAATTTCACATTTAGATAATAAAAAATTGGAAACCTCACTAGTGATGAGAATGTATAAATACCTGTGACATGGCAGAGACATTTTGAGGTCAGAAAACTTCCTAGAGTCTAGTCAACATTTAATGCCAAAAGCAAGCTTTACTCCAATAAAAAAATCATAATCAAAAAAAAAAAAAAATTAAAAGTGTGAGCTAACAAGACAAATATGAGATACCTAAATAAAATAAAAATAAAAGCGCCATTCTGCTCAGTAGGATAGAACGAGTGGACAGCGCCCTGCTGCTCTTTTCTACCTTCACTTACAGTGACGTCATTCGTCTTCTGACATTCATAGATCAGCCAGGACGGATTCATGAACGATGTCAGATGGCCTCTGTAAACGTCAGATTCTCGTCTGAAACGAGCCCTGCGGCTCATATCAGCTGAGAATCATCTGACGTGTGTACATAGCCTACGTTTTATTGAAGACATCTTCTGCATGGGTGGAGTTTTATTTTAGCACATCATATTCATATACTTCTTCTTATTTATAATAAATAGGGCACACCTGGGGCAATATCACAATATTACCTAAAAATTAGTTAAAAGTCCAATGAGCACAACAATAGGAATAAATACATAATAGCAGGTTCAAGCCCTTAAATCCTTTTTAGACCTGTGTAAATGCTTCTCAAATGTATTAGTCAACTTTTACATAGTTATGCTCTAATTAAACTTTATGAAAAGATATAAAATATCTATAAAAAAAAAAAAAAAAGATATTAAAAATATATTAAAAAAAAAAGGGAACCCACCTTTCCTTACACGCTTAGTAGGCGTTCCTGTCCTCCTAAAGTGCTGCATTTTATCACTTGTGGCAATCTGCTCTGGGGACACCACATGGCGAGCTTCGTAAGTTAATCCGGCTCTGTGTAAATGTCCACGAACATGATTCGATAATCCAACACCTGTTTCAAAAGTAGCAGGACAGTATGGGCAAGACTTTTTTTCAAGAGCTAAATCACTCCAGTGGAATAAAGAACTATGCCCTGGTAATGCAGATTCTGCATTCTCCATGTCGGCATCACATATTTCATGCATGTAACCATCTCCCTCACCATCTTCGTAATACTCAAAGTAAAACCCATCACTATTACTGTAATGTAAACCATTGTCTTCACTGAGCTGATGTTCTGTTGTTTGGTCTTTAAAAATTGGGTAAACTGCTTTTTTTGTTGGACTATTATATGCATCCTCTGGTGATTCTGTGTTGTAACTGCAAAGCTCATTATTGTCCCATGAATCATAGTCGTCCTTTTTATCAGACGAGTCAAGTTTTTTTAGTACAACATAAGTCATTTTTTGAAGGAAGTCAGGGTAACTATCCATATCTTCTTCCGTGACTGGCGTTTCAAGGTCTGATCTCCGCACCCTTTTAACTGCTACCCTGTCTTTGAAGCCAACTAGTCTACCTGGGTGTCGGTTATGAGGATCCATAATTAAGCATTCTTCCTGAAGATCAGGTGAACTGGAAAGCTGATGTGAAGAATTACCCTCTTCCTTCTTTAAGTTCAGTGGGAAAATGTGTGATTTTTTTAAGGGTTTGTAGCCATCCCACTTTTGATTGTATATATAGGTATGATTCATCCTTGAATGCTTTTTAGTTTTATAGTACCTCTTTTTTTGGTCATTGCTAGTGAAAAGCAGAGATTTATTTGGGGATATTGAAGGACCACTGACAACAGACTGAGCAGCACTTTTTCGAGCTTTCTGTATCTTGTGTTTTCTATACAACTTTGTAAAACTGTTACTTTGACCAATGGACCCATACGGTCTCTTCGCATCCTGCTTTAAGACAGAATTCTTTGGAAAAGAAGGGGGGTTTGCAAACTCTTTATTCTCAGATTCAAGTTCATTATCTGAAAATGGTTCTTGTTTAATAACAATGGGACCATTAAACTGGTCCAAGGAAGATGATGGATGTACATATTCCATGTGCTTTTTTAAAATATAGCGGGTTGGTGCAGTAAATGGACATATCTTACAGTTAAAAGGTGTGGGCTTTTTAGAAGAAAGAAAATATGAATTTTTTAAGGTCTTTTTCTGATACTTCCTTTGGGGTAGATCAGAAGTTAAAACGGAACATTTTACCACAGCTCCATGAGCAATACCTCTATGACACTCCAATTCATTTTCAGTAACAGCCATAAAGTTGCACTCCTCACAGCAGTAATATCGCTTGTCTTTCTCATGGGTTTTGGCATGCTGCACAAAAGTCTTTGGGCAGTTGGTTCCAAACACACACTGTGGGCACTGCAGACGGGCACTTCTGCCTTCATCTTGGAGCTCTTTCAGTTCACGAATCTCCTCCATCAGTTTCTGCCGTCGTTCCTGATGAATAATCATATGTTTAAGAAGTGAATTTCGGTCTCTAAAAGTTCTCCCACACTCCCTACAAGCATATGGCCGTGGAACATTAAGGTGTCGAAAGTGATTATTCCCATCTAAGTGATACATCATGTGTCTATGAAGGTGTTTCTTCTCCCTAAAATTCACATTGCACTTTGTGCAAGGGTAAAAGGATGGCTCTTGATCACTAGTGCATGTTGGTGGTGACTGTGACTCACAACTTTGTATGTCACTGGAAAAAAATGGATCTACATGAACTGGTGAAGTCTCCCCGGAATAGTCACAAACAGGGCTATACACATAATGATTGAATGCCTCTATAGCTTCTTTTGGAAGATGTTCTTCTGTGTCATCAAGAGAAGATTCAGACTTGATCTTTATTAATTCATACTTGTGCGGAGCTATCACTTGCTCTTCATCACTGTTTTCCATTATATGTATGTTTAATAGCTTTGACTTCTTCGACATATTTACATCACTATAAGCATCTTCCGAATAGCAACGAGTTATTTTACTACCATCCATTTTTCGCTTACGCTTTTTCTGTACCCTTACAACACAGTTCTTTTCCGTCTCCTCTGTTTTTTCATTATTTACCGAGTCCCTGTCGGTATTGAAATTAGCATTGTTTGCTTCCACAGAATCAACGCCACTAGAGCAACTTTGCATCTGATTTTGCATCTCATTCACAGAAAAAGTTTTCATATCTCCATATTCATCTATCAGCCCTACTAATGTGCTATCTGATGTTACGCTATCCCCATTAGATGTTTCACAACCAATTAAAGAGGAGGTAGGATGTTTAAGGTTGGAATGGGTTTCTTTCTTGGCATGTGCTACATCAGGTAGCAAGAATAAAACTTGCTGACTTGACATCTGTACAGAGTTCTTTGTAGGTTGAAGATCATAAACCACCTTTGAAGATGAACACAAATTTGTTTGCAGATCTACAGGGTGGTCTGTGGAAAAGGAAATACTGTCTGTATTCAGGATGGAAGTTTTATTTGAGGTGTATGAAACTGGCCCATTAATTGTTTCTTTAGGCAAGACCGGATTTTCACTAGAGACAGTAGTAGCACCTTCTTGTACTAATTGAGAACCCTGAACTTTGCTTAAGGCTTTCTCGGACCTGTCCCTTGATAGTTCTTCAGGCACAGTCAATGAACTAATTTTCTTAACAGGGGATTCACAGGCTTGTACTTTCGTATATACATTTTCCTCAAGAGAGTTGAAATTGGTGTCCTCTTTGAGGTGTTCATTAGCATCAGTACTTTCAGCACTTATTTGGGACTCCTCCATACTGTTTTCTTCCCATTAAACAATCTCTAAAATAGAGAGAAAAGGCTGAAGTATATTTAATATCTCAAAACAAACCAAGCCAAAACATATTTGCAATAATAGTGATAAAGCAAAAATTGTTAACTAAGAAACTTGCAATCACCCTTTTCAGTATTTAAAAACAATGTCCCCTATGCGTGTATCAGTTCTGGCAACAGCATAGTGCAAGTCAGGTGTCAAATCTGATTCTGAGCTCTCAATAGGACTCACAGTAGATTATACCTATTTAATGGATTCAGTGCAAACAGGCACTAAGGATAATCAATGCTGTAAGGAGCCAGGACATGTAAGCAAGTCAACTTAAAACTGTTTTCATAAACTATTTACCTATAGCACCATAAACTGATTTTCCAGAAAGGTAGAAAACTACTAATACTAATAATTCATTAAAGCCCAACTACAATAAAACCCTATTTTGTTCTGGAAAGAATAGTAAATTGCTAGAACGTTAGATTGTGAGGTTCACTGAGGGGCAGTTAGTGACATAACTATAAACTTTTCAAGGTGCGGTTTATTATGTTATCGCTATAGAAATACACAAAAATAATAAAAATAATTATTATAACCCCCATCTGGTTTCTTTAGCCATTGGCCTCCCTCCACAAATAACATGGGGTTTGCCATAAGATGTACTACTACAAGCATCCTTTAACAGATGAAGTCACTGTAAAAAGTGTGTGCTTTCTCTCCTGCCGGGCCCACGAACACAAATAAAAGTATTTCCTCTTTTATTTTGCACCCCACGCAGCGTGTTGTGTTTCATTCCACATTGTTTTGTAGTAATGCGGAGGTCAGTTGAAAGACCCACCAAGTGCTTTGGGTGCTAGAGAAGAGATCTATAAAATGAAGTCTGTCTAGTACTACACACCCTTTTACTTCTGCTTACCTCTTTGCTATTGATGACAGACCTTCAGTTGAAGCAGAATCTGTGGTGACCATGCATGATAACACTGGGCAGGTAAAGGCTTTTTTGTTTTTTAGAAAAAAAGTTGTGTAAACCCCCTATGCTAATTGAGCAATGAAGAATACTCATGCTGTTTAGGTGTGTTTTTACATTCATCCTACAAGCTTATTTAGGTGCCCATGTAGGGAAATGTGACTGGTTCTCTTAAAAGTCCACTCCCAACTAAGAGATATAAGTACAAATCACAGGATTCCCCTGCAGCCCCTTTCTCTATCTTGGCCACCATAAAATACCCAGTAGGTTCAGGTATGGCAGAGCATGTAACCTTTTCCTCCGATACATCCAGTGTGACCCTGTTGGAAAAAATTTCCATTACCTCCTTTATTACAAACCCTCCCAGCACAATGACAGATATTCTCTTTGCCCTACTAAAGTAATTAAATACTAAAACGTATGAAAAAAGTAGGTATTAGTAGCTATTTACTAATTTAGCAATGAGCTGTGTTATAGCAATGAGCAGAGCAGCAGGAGATAGAACACAACCTCTCCTAAATCACAGGTTAGGTATGTATTAAAGGATGTATAATAATGAGTACATGCATACATGTTATTAAAATGTAGGTAAAGGGGAAAACTAGGAAGGTTGAATCTGGGGTGTGCAACTTGCCATTTAGCTAATGGATCAGTTTTGCATTGTTTTTGGTATTTTACCACACATCTGCATGGCAAATGAAACACCTTATTCAGAAACACAGAAGATCTGCAACTGCTGATCTTTGGGAAATGCTGGTTAACCATCATTCTTTTCCAATGATCAAGAGAGAGCTGGACTAAGAAATGACACAATTTGCAACAAGTTTATTACAACAATATATTTGAGTCATGAATTCCTCCCTTAGCTAATCTGCGCACCTAATTAGGAAGTTGTCAGGGACAGGTTTTATTGTTTTTAAGTATCTGTTTAGTGTGAAATCTGTGTTATCTTTAGTGATAAATCAGTCTCAGAGCTTTGAAACTACCCCACATAGATGCCCAGGATTCCAGGAGTAGTGATCTCAAATGTACTGTAAATATGTCAAAAAGACTTTACTAAAACAGAAGCAGTCTTAATTGATTAACTGTGCCTGTAATTTGCTTGATAAATGTCCAACTATTTATTGGTGGACAATTTTGTAACAATGCGCTCAGTGTGTGGCCAATATCATACTTCAACTGAAGAGGAGCAGAGTGATTCAAATTGTACCAGTGCCCCCTCTAGTGGCTTATCTACAAAACATTATATTCAACATGACAAAAATTTTGAAAACAAACCTGGTCTAAATGATCAGTCTACCTGCAACCAGCTTCAGTATTACCCCAAGAAATGTGTTTAAGCTGAGTGGGAAAAAGCTGTGGGCAGGTGCTGGACCTTGTATTGTGACTTTTCTGTAACCATCCGGTAACAGCCGAGAGGTTACTGAAATGTGTGCGCCCGGCTAAAAGGGGTCAGAGAGAACACTGAGCTTGCAGCATAAATGAAAGCTCCATGTTTTGGGTACATTTAGAATAAAAAAAAATAAAAAACTCTGTTGAGGAAAAGTTAGTTTACTTACCTTTTCCACAGGCTTTCTCCCCCAATGACCAGAATTGGAAATAAATGTTATTGTTCCAGTGAGGTCTGAATGTAGAGTACTTCAATTGCTGCTACTGCACCTAGCATTGTGATGCAGCAATTTATCAGGAGATTTGGATCACTTACCATTTCACAGTATGTCATCGGCAGAAGGATGTTATCACTTCATATACAACAGAAACTGAAGGACCCCCCGTGTATGCTGCATTTCAGTTAGGGGTGGGGTACAGAGTACTTACAAAGTGGATCTTGCACAAAGTGAAAGAAAAAAAAAAAACTCACATTGACCTCCAACCTGCAGGCACCATGGAGCAATTCATCCTATTTTCATTTTTTTTTCATCTGTAAATAGTTCTGTACTACAAATGCACAAAAAGAGGGACGAGAGCAGAAGACAAAGATTCACCCTGAAATGACTCACTGGAATTTGTAAATTGTTTCGTAGTGTCTGCAGCTATAGAGAATTGTTGGGGTAGGTGATAGCACAGGACACACATTATGTCATGCCAGCATCATGAAACCACATATTGAGGTCCTGAAGTTGTTAGTTGGATTGTACTGCGGATCTGGGAACTACCAGACGGAGAGCTGGTAAATAAAGGGTTAACACGCACCAGATTTCCCTTAATTTCCTGTCCTAAAGCTACTACAAAAAATCTTCAATGTGAACAAAATTTCATCCTAGAGAGTTGTCCCTGGAACATGTTTTCCCACTGGAGGATTTTCCATAACCTAACGATCAAATGACAACTCATAATTGTGGATTTTCTTCATTGTTAGTGACAGTGGTCACCAGGACATGTAAAGGGGGGGAAACTCCTCAGCGGGGACACAGAAAGCAATAAAAACTTGACATTTTTTTCCAAGCTAATAGGTAACTTTTAAACAAAATGAAATAAAAACATGCATCCTAATATGGTATCAGTTAGATCAAAATACATTTTAAAATAACAGATCTAGCCAACGCAAACCGTTGGCTCATCCCATTTACATTAGGTTTTCTGCAACGGGCCTAAATATTTTCAAGAGTAATTTGTAGTAAAAATGTCAATAAAAACATTCAGGGAATAGGTTTATTCTAGCCGTACTGAAACATACTCGGCATACATCCGAAAAGTCACCCTAAAAATTCTGAGACTTCCATTTACTAGAGCATATTTGCACAATGCAAGAAAAAGGTAAAGTTTTAACACCCCAAAATGGTGCTAAACAAGTATCTAGCAGAGGCTGACAGAGAAGGGTTCACATTAGAATAAAGTTTAGGACAGCAAAGGTAAAAAGGGTTACAGGAAAGTAAGTTCTTTGGGCAAAAACAGAAAAGAAAAATTGCAAATTCTGTAAAATGAAACTATCAAGTCTATGTTGCCACTGATTACAAACCAGAGGTAGACAAATGTATACTCACTCCATTTGAGATTATATATTAGCGTTTCTCAACAGGAAGCAATGTTGCTAACGAAGTGGTAAATTCAGTGTTAATGAGTGGCTTCACTGTTACCACCTCAGAGGTAAAACCTTACATGCTTCATCCATCTGCTCTAGTGTTAGAGGTTTCACCAAAGAACAGACGCTCCCCATTTAAAACAAGTTTACTGGGGCCCCCGAACAGCAGGGTGACAAACTATAGTAATACTGAGTTATCTTGGAAAACACAATTCTGCATAGCTACTGATAACAATATATTTAGGATTATTTTTGCTGTAAAGCCTAAATATGTTACAATTACTAGTATTTTCCCTCAAATTACTCAGGTTTATGATAGAAGAGCTGGTTTGATTTTTTTTGTGATGCTGTTAACAATATGGTTTGTCAGTACAGTCTTTCTTTGGAAGAATTTTGTAAATACGTGGATAAAGATTATTTTTATATTTTTCCTCAATAACCTTTCCTCAACCATGATCTAATCACGTTTCAAACAGAATAGCTTTCCAAAAACATGCAAGATTCTAGATATTTACAGTCTGAATTATTAGTTTTAAAGATTATTATTGCAACTGACAGCTTCAGTACAGTTAAGACTAAGAGTTAAAATAAAGAAATGGAGAAGAAACTACAGCAATATTGTCTAAAGAAAATCAGATTTTGCTCATGAGTTCACACAGGGAAATATTACAATCTCCTTGCACCAAATAGAAATTATTCTACACCATTCACTGCTTTGCAATTTTGATGAAAAATCTAAATTTATTCACTTGAATTGACACTTGTATGGCACTTGTATGGTCAGTGCAAACTGAGTGAAAGCTCAGTTTACCAGCATTTCTAAAAGGAGAAACCCTAAAATCTAAAACTAATCTAGAATCTCTAGAACTAAAAAATCTAGAACTAATCAACCAGTTTCCTAGACAAACATCCTGTGTCTGTTGGCAAACTAGAGAAGCTTTAAACAAGTCACTTGTAGCCTGCAAGGAAACGGAGCTTCAAAAGAAAGAGGAAGCAGCCACAACTACCAACCAAAGTGCAAGTCTGGGATGGGTGCCAAAGATATCACAGGTAGGAAAGCTTCCAGTGACTCAGCCCCCCTTTAACAGCACAGGAACCAGGAGTCACAAACAGCTGTTTTCTAAAGAAGTATTTTCCCAATGACAGACTTTTCCATGTGTGCTCCTTTTAAAAGACCCCAGATAGGGAAAGATTTATTGGTTGCACCAGCTTACCCTTAGCAAATGGGAGACACCAGGGAGAAGGCAGCGATGACAGACATACATGGACTGTGGCTTGGGATCTGGAAAAGTACTTGCATAGAAGGCACAGGGAAGAAGTCTGAAAGCACACAGGACCCTCATGGGCTAGGTCCCAGGTTTGAATCTCAGCCAGGACACCACTTGCAAGGAGTTTGTATGTTCTCCCCGTATTTGCAAGGGTTTCCTGCTAAGATAATGCTAGAATGAAGTATGCAGTTTATCTACATCTTAAACGCAAAAATTAAGTATTTAGAAAAAGCAACAAAAAGGTCAAAACAACAAAGGTCAAACGCTTCCTAAAATGTGACAAATTACTTATCGCCCCAAGCAATGCTACTGCACAAGATTTTCTAAATCAGTATTTTTGCAAACTATCAGCACTTGATATAACACCCCTGTACTCTCTATCATGAGGTTACCACAAAAGAAACAAGGTGATAATTGCATATTAGCATAATTATTCTATAATTCTTTTAAAGGAAGCAGTTAGGACCACTTCAGCATTAGCTTAACCTCTTAAGAGGAGTGTCCACTTTACTGAAGGCTGCAAAAACTAGATATTTACTAACACCAGATATATTTATGCCTCAGCAGAAATTTACAACACTAACAGGTTGTCATCCATACAGTACAAGCAATGTTAGTGTAAACTTGTAGGGATAGAAACTATTGTGGGTATGAAATCCTTTGCTTTAAGGTGCACACCTTGGTAAATTGAACAAAGCCAATCTGCATGCAAGGGAGCGAATTGTTTTTAGTGAGTCAGATGCCTCAGACTTCTGGTAAAGCAAGCAGTAAATAATAGAATTGTGGAGTACTGAAAATGCACATGCTACATAATGAGCAGAACTGCAATCCTAAAAAGTATAAATGCATTATGTTATCCATCAAAGTTTGACTTCTCTGAACTTTAGGAATAAGGCTAAGTATACACATGTCAGATGATTCTCTGGTGAATCATCTTATTTTTCTGATGGGAATCTGGCATGTGTACAGGGCTCGCTGTCCGTTCTGGCAGATCTATGGACATTGAATGAGGTAAGATTATAATGTAAGTAAAGGGGAGAGAGAACAGCGGGGTGCTACTCCGTCGTTCTCCCTGTTACACAGAGCAGAACAGCACTTTATGTACAGCGCTCATTCATGCATTGTGCAGTCTTTTGTCGTTGGAAAGGATCTTGAAAGATCCTTTCCAATGACAATTATTGAATGTGTGTACCCAGCCTAAGGCATAGTTTCATCTGCTCCCTTTCACCATCCAATGTGTGGTAGTTGCCAACAGGGTTCTTTTATTGGACAGGGGATGGCAGGTCCTGGTCTTGGATCCAGATATGCCAAGCCCTCATCACTATCAATTCATCTTAAAAAATACATAATGTAATTTTACATTTTAAGTAATACAAATATGTAGTGTTCCTTTATAGCCTAAAATACATCATAAAATTATAAACTATCCATGGTATTTTCGCAGGAAAAAAAGGTTTTGAAAAACGAACATTTGTACTGAAGCCAAAACATTAGTATGCATTTTTTTTTATCACAACTATCTTACCAAATCAATACATTTTTGCAGTTGCAAATGACTAGCAGTTTCCTCTAGCTGTGATTCAACGCTCATTAAATCTGCTAACAAGTTTCTGCTTATTACTGCTCAAATTTAAAGTTACATTTACCAGTGGAGATACATCCGTATAGTGTACATTTCGATTACTACCAAATTACGCTATTCTTTATTATAAAGAGGGTTGCTCAAGTTTCAACTGTGAGCCAGCTATATACATAACAGATTTGTCTCCTTTAGTAAGCAATGTAATCAAAAGCAGTAAGCTTGTTGTTATGGTAAACAGCGGGAACTAGCCCTGACAACCACCAGCTAATAGAAACGCTTTTTATTTTACGCTGTTTACTAGCAGAGTGAATCTGTTGTAGTTTTAATAGAATATAATGCAGTTAAACTCTTATGCATTTTGTTCAATCATAACTTTAATCCAGGATCAAAGGGATGTACTTTGAACTTGCAAAGATGTAACAATTTTCTTCTATAGTTTCTCTTTTGTTTACCGTTACTTTATAGCTTATTGGATAAACAAACAATATAACATTAATGTTTTCATGTTTTAAGTTTTAAAAAGTTTGCTGTACTTTAAAAAAAAAAAAAAAAACACAATGTAATAGTGTGGGTTTAAATTCCCAGCCTAAGCAATGCACATGACACAAACGTACTTTAAAGCATACATGTGAAGGCTCCTGAATAGAAGTGATGGGAAAAAACAATCATGTATGTTTGTATTGAAATATTCAATATTTGCCTTAAGACCATCAGAAATGGATGGGAGTACACAGACACATGATCACTTTGTTGTTGCAATAAAAAAAACACCCCTAGATTGTAAGCTCTTCTGGGCAGGGTCTTCTCCTCCTCCTGTGTCACTATCTGTGTCTGTCATTTGCAACCCCTATTTAATGTACAGCTCTGCCTAATAAGTTGGCGCTATATAAATAATGTTTAATAACAAGTATATGCAGAGTTTAAAATCTGATATTAAACATTTATATAGTAGATCTCAGTGTAATAGGAATGGATTCCCACCTCTCTAAGGGTGCCCATTTCTGGGTTAGAGTTTTTTGGTTTGTTCCCAAGGTGGGTCACAGCCAATGGTATTGTTTGCTTCCTCGTCTGGCACCCAGCATACTGAGGGTAGAGGGGGGCAGTTCCATCAAAAAGTGCATCAATCCGCCACAGTATCCTAAAACTAGAGACCTGGACAGAGCTCCAGCTTGGATCACACCAGTTTGCAGACACAGGTTCACTCACTATCCAGGCTGTTTCTGGAAAGGACCTGAATTCTGCTATCTATGTAAGCCGAGGTTGCATAAAAGAGCTGCATTATCCTACCAAATGTGAGTTCAATACATAACTTCTGTTTAATAAATATAAAAATAGTTTTATGATAACCTGCCAAAGACAAATGTGTTTTCTTTCTTTATTAATTCTTAAAGGTTTTTTATGAAAAATTCCTACTGCTACTATTTGGCAGCTGAATGGTATCCAGACACCCATAAACCTACATGGAACCTTTCTGTATTACTTCCAGAAAAATAGCAAAAACTGATTTACAGAGGTAATAAAGATATGCTTCCTAAGTTTAATAAATGTAGTTGCACCAAACACTGATGACACTGTATTGCATTATTATTTTAGCTCAAGCTGAAGCATTTTGGTAATTAACCACCGGTAACTAAACCCTGTAAAGGCTAAAGACTATATCAGTGTTTCTCCAGATTTTTATCATGGGGATCCATGAAAGTGTGCTGTGCAATAACTGGCAGCCCAATATGACCTGGTCCATTCACCTAGGGCTTGGTAAATCAGAAAAACGTCAAAAGAATAACACAATAGGATGCACAGCCACAGAAGCAGAAATCTAACTCCCCAAGTAAAGGATCAAATTAGCCATAGAGAAATTGTTGGTGGTAGCTTTACATGTTTTCACCAAAAATTATTTGACGTTCCTTGTAAAAAATAGGATTTAAATTTTTTTTCAGTTAAAATTCATCCCACTGCAATGCTTATTCAAAATGCTACAAAAGTATGAATATTTGTCACACCACTTTATGCCAGCTTCCTTCAATTGCAGCCTGTATTTACCTTGATGGCAAACACAAGTGCAGCATTCATGTACACCACTGGAGGTCACTAGAGATCAGTTTACTTGCTTCTTGTATCACAAGTGGAAGCAAAATTACTGTATAGCCTAATAAGATTTCAGAAATCATCTAATCATAACTACTTGTCTTGATATGGAGGCAATGATTAGGCCATTTCTTACATAAAATGTGAAAAAAATAAGCCACTACTAATCTGTTCAAAATGGTAGTTTCTTGGCTGTCATGCTAACCCTTCAAGTATCAATTCTATGAGTCACTGGGTTGACTAAGAATGCAGAAAAGGGCCGTAATGATTTATTTTTCACACTTACAGTTTAATAATAGGACTAAAGTCAATTGTCAGCATAACAGCCAGGAAACTAGCATTTCCAGAAAGGTCAGAAATGGAAGTTTCTATATTTCTTACAAGTAAACCTGTCAGTACTCTAACAGTACTAAACTAAACTAAAGCCACACCACTAGATACCCCTTTTAAGAGGCAGTATATATGATAGAACCATAGAACTGGCAAAACACAGACAAGGTGAATGTTGTACTTCTGCACAATTTACATTACAGATACCAGGTTAATAAAGATGTTTTACTTACAAGTTTGTTCTCTAAAAAAAACAGGGAAAATGCAGGAAGACCTTTACAGAACCTGAAAAAATACAAATAAGAACAAGAAAATGGTTACCTTTAACAATTCTTGCAATCTTTAAAATATGCAGCAATCAGCAATAGAACATCTGAGGATTTTAATATTGTCAGAGTCTATCTGTACTGGTAACACCTACGTTATTGGTAACGGTGCGAAACTTCGTCCCAGTGAGGGACACCAACTAAAAGACAACTCCACACACTCTTCTAAGCTGCTTAACATTGATCCTACACATTTCTGACAAGTAATAATAAACCAGAATTATCACATTTTCAACATTATGTAAAAGGTTTTTTTAAAAACTTTCTTGAAGAGGTCCTCTCCCATTTTGTCTTTACCGCCACAGCAGTAAAGATTGAATGGGTAACCCGCAGCCTTGGAGGTTGTGGGCTGTTCCTGCAGAAAGCTTAGCACAGTGAGATTGGCACTCTTTTTATTATACGTTTGGAGAAAGAAATGTCACCTAATCTTCCACCTAGGAAGTAAGATCAGAGGACATCAGGAAGAACCTGGAAGAAAGAAAAGGTCGGCATTGGACAGAACGGCGAGCCAAGAAAAATGAAGCTGAGAAAGTGAGGGACTCAATGTGTGCAGTTTGTGCATGGATCGAGGGGTTTTTAATTGTAAAAGGTGATTTTTTTTTTTCATGAAAGTTCCACTTTAAGTGCTGTACCTGAAAGTTACTTTACAACCAAACTTTAGGTTATTACTAAAGTCATACTTGGTGTCCCAAAATCTACACTGTTGTCTCTGGGACTAAAAGTAAGGAAAAATCTCAGCTTGTCAATGAAAACAGGCTTAGAAGGAAAACCTTCAAATGGAGGGACTTGATCTGATGACAACTGTGTTCAGCTGACAACTGACTTTCTCACATTACAGAGATCACCATGTTGTGTCTACAGGAATGGAAGACAATTTTACCCCTTAGGGATAGAGAAAGTTGCACTGCATAAAAGCTGACAACGCTTTCATGTAGATGCAAAATTGCAGCAAAGGCCATTAAACATAGGTCATCAACATTAGCTGTGATCAATGTGCTATATGTTGCCTGTTTGCAATCAATACAGAAAAAGCATAATTAGTATATTAGTTAAAATAAAAGACTTATAGGTACCATAAATATAGGAGTCGTTGTCAAGAGTTTTATGAACAAGCTCCACAGTCCTGTAACATACCTTCTGTTACGCCCTTGAAGTCCCATGGCCAAACATACCTGTGATATGAATATTATTTTTAAATAAAAAGCCTAACAATTGAAATATCCTAATTACATGGCCATACATTTATATTTTTGTGCAGAATATTACATCTGAACTTCAACCACAGATTGGGCTATGTCTACACAAAGTTTTATGGTAAACCTTCTATACTCACTGGCCACTTTACTAGGTATTGCTGTTCAACTGCTTATTAAAGGAAATGTCTAATCAGCTATCACAGGGCTACAACATGGTGCATTGAGATTGTCAAAACAACATACTAAAATTCAACCTGAGAATCAAGATCAAGAAAAGGTGATTTAGGAGAAGTGTCCGGTGGATTGGTCTGAGTATTTCAGAAATTTCTGATCTGCTGGGACTTTCACAACCTTCTCTCACAATGGTCCAAAGAAAATACATTGATAATGCCAGAGGAGAATGGCCAGACTGGTTTGAGCTAATAGAAAAGCAACAGAAACTCAATATACCACTCATTAAAACGGAGGTATGCACAAGAGCATATCTGTTCGTAGGTAGGTGTACCTAATACAGAGGTTGGTCAGTGTATAATTCCAAGTCTGTTATAACTACACCAACAATATCCATAATAATTAGAGGGGACCTGGCCATTCACAAACCAAGCCACCTACATCTCATATACTTGATATTTCTTGCCCCCACTACAATGTACATAATATACACACAATATAAAACTATATATATCTCTACACACACACAGTCATTCAGCAAAGTATATATTCTTAGTTCTACCATTTCATTAGGTATGAAAGTTAGAAGAAATAAAGTAGCTTTACTACCACACACTTCACACTGCATACAATGAGAAGTGTCTGCACACTGCAAAGTCTCTGATTTCAAAGTTGTTGATATAAAGAAATCGCAGCCCAACCATATTAGGTAGCACAAGACAGGGGAGCAACAAGTCCAGAAAAGCCAGGACTACTTAATAAAACTTTATGACCTTAGCCCTCTTTAAAAATATGTAAAATCTACAAAACCTACAAAAATGCAAAAAAGAAAAGCAAAACTTTTTACATTTTTATAAATATTTTCAGTGTAAAAATAAAGGACCCTCCCACACTAGTGGTTAAAAGCATTGCAGGAAGCTGCTCCCAGGCCCATAGCCAACTAGTGCTATGCACCCAGGAGCAACGAAGTGCACTGTAGTTTTAATGCAGCTGAACAATGCGCACTGCCTTTGTATTTGCAGTGCAGTTCTTCCAGAGAAAGAAAAGCAAAAGCTCAGCCAAAAGGAACATGTCACTTCCAGGAACTCTGCTGCAAAATGTTTTCCAACCATTCCCATTAGGCTGAATGGGAGTGGTTATTATTATTATTACACAGTATTTATATAGCGTCAACATATTAAGCAGAGCTGTACAAAGTCTATAGTCATGTCACAAGCTGTCTCTCAAAGGGGATCACAATCTAATGTCTTTAACCAAAGACATATGTCATTAACACAGTCTAAGGTCAATTTTGGGGGGAAGCCGTTTAACCTAACTGCATGTCTTTGGATTGTGGGAGGAAACCGATGCGAACTGCATGCACAGTGTCCTGGTCGAGATTCGAACCTGGGAGCCAGCACTTCAAAGTCCAGAGTCCTAACTACTGAGCCCCTGTATGGTTGGGAGGACAGTTGAGAATATGGTGCAATGCTGTGGTCAACCTAAGTCTGCTATGGGCTTTATTCTAAGCTCACACCTCAATGTCTAGGTAAAGTATAGCAAGCCGATTGTGGGGTGCAAGCCATGTGTTTAAGAATGATGGCTTAAAAGCCATCATTGTCAGCCATCATTGTCCCTATCAATGAAAAGGAACATGCTTTGAGTTCTGAGCACCTCTAGGTATGGACTGTCACCCACCTTGTATACAAGCTTTAGGGTCAGGCCAGTTTGTAAACCCTCCCCCCCAGCACCACCTTTACCACAGACCAAAGTGATTCATCCACCCAGTACCACTGCAGAACCCAGGGAGTCCCAGTGACCCACTTCTTCATTCATGTTCCAATAGTACTACATTAAAGTCCTTTACCAGGGCCCAGTTTTCCTTCTGGCCTGCAAACACTTCATACAAGTACTGGGATGTGTCAGGCATTAGCTAAATATCCATGTGTGAAGGTCAGTTGGCAACCAATGTACCAACAGCAGGTAGCAATTTTTCTCATTTTGTTACTGAAGTGATCCTCTGGCCTGGCAAGTACTGCTCAGACATCTAGAGCTGGCTTGTAGAAAGAGGAGTATTACATGGGCCCTTTTACCTAGCAGTGGCAGGTTTATCACTTTGCTCTAAAATATGAACAGAGTGTAGGAAAAAATGTGAGTGGAGGTGGACAATGCATTTTCAGATACATTGGGAAAAAAGTTGCCAGGGACCTTTGCTTTTAATGCTGTTTTAATTTTGTCTGCTATAAGCTGTATTTGCAAGATTTAGGAAAGTGAAGTAGGAGCTGTATTATCACAGGATATGCTTTGTGTCCCATTTCTGAGGAAGGTATTCTCAGATAGTCAGAATAATATAACTCTCTGCCCAACAGGACAGCCTGACAGAGGAAGGTGATTGTTTCGGCAGTATGCTGCTGCCTTTTCATACTCCTCTTTGGACTATACCTGCGGACAACAACCAAATATATATCTTGTGCTTGCCTAATGGTTGCATGAATCCTCTGACTGATTTATCAGAATTACAGATTCTTTGGCAGATGAAAAAGTTGATATAATTTTTACATTCCAGCTGTGTCCAGGTTTAAATGGTCATTACATCAAGGATCATGAAAACTATGCACAGAGAAACAATATACACACCTTGGGTTTGCCAGAATATTAATAAGAATATTGTATTTACTGTTTCTTGTGATAAAGAATATAACTGGGTATTAAGGCTTTAAAGTAAAGATAACAGAGACTGCTAATCCAGGGAACATCCAATTGCCTCATGAAATCAGGAAGGAATTATTATTTCCCTTGGAGCAAACTGTACCTGGTTGTTTTTGGGCCCTCCTCTGCATTAACTATATTCATAGGGTTTTATATCTGGGATATGTTTATTCCCTAGTAGTTGAACTTTTTTCAACCTAGCTTACTATGTAACTATATTTGTTGTAAGCCTAAACCTGAACCAGAAGCTTTTTTTGTTTTGATTTTTGTAAAAGTGGAAAAAAGGTCATGTGCTTTCTTATTTTTTCCACAGGACAGATGACAAAGACAGTGACCTAATCCAAGCTTCTATTCACCCTGCTACCCGTTTTTTTTTTTTTTTTTTAAACAATGAAAGTTATAATTGTCCAGTTACCCCTGCCTAGGCAATGTTTATATCGCCCTGGAGCCCTCTATGCCTATTTTGTACATGTCAAAAAGAGCATCTATCAGATGTATGCAATGTCAGAAAAAGCATTATGCATAATTCTCCCCAGCCCGTTTTTGGGGGGCGGGCCGCCCACCTGATGTGATTATTCCGCCCGGCACATTTTCAGCAGCTCTGAACGGACACCGGAGAGGCTGCTCTGCTCACTCTGTTCTCCGCTGATAAGAGCTGATTGCCGATTACAGCCAAGCGGAGTGAGAAGAGCGCAGCACACCTATGAAGAGATCGGGACACAGGCTGTCCCTCCCACCTCTCATAGCTGTGCCAAGTCTTTTGAAAAGTTTTTGTTTTTGTTTTGATAACCCCTCCACACTAAAATTTCATTACTATGGAAAACGCACTGCCTTGTTACACCTTACTGCCCACTTCCAACACTGGAACCTCAATTTCTCTGGAATGGGGAGGTGTAGGAAACTGAAAATGTGTGTTGAACGTCTGTGGATAACACCCCCTAAAGTTTTATCACAACGGCATCATTAGAACATAAAAAACTCTACAGACTTTATGTATTGATGCCATGGAGATGGAAGTCTGGGAGGTTTGCCATGTCTAGCCCCACGCACTTTTTACCACCCAGCTACAGTTTACCCCCACCCAGCTGAAAAAAAAATTCTGGGGAGAACACTGATATGAATGTGTACATGTTACAAAATTAGGCTTTCATTATCTACATTTACATCTGTACTAGTTTTAAAATTTTGACTGGAAGGGTGAAGGAATGTGGTGTAAAGTTTTTGGTGTCAAAAGTCATTTCATTAAAGCAAATCTGTGTCTTGCCCCCTCCCAGTAAGACCCACTACCTGAACAAGGCTTTCTTTGGTCACTCTCAGCAACTAAACCAAATAGCGGGGAGCATGTGCTCCTGGTATGGGGTCACATTATTTACTTTACCCTATTTGGGGACAAAGTAGAGTACAAGACATGCTTGTTTACTTTTGGCTTCTATATTTTTGTACTCTTGTGAGATTTGGGCTAATCAGGATATCTTTTCACATAATTTAAACTGCTCGCCCTAGCAGAATTTGGGCATGAAGGTCCAGATCAAACAGCTACCTATTCCTTGGTAAGACATCAAAAAAGACCTTCAGAGTTTAGCTGCAAAACAATTGAAGGAAGAGAGCACATCAATTATTCAGAGAAAGTCCAGTTTTTAGTCTTTATTGTCACACAAAAAAAAATGTTCACAGAAAAAAATGGCAAAGTGTTTTGTGGGTTGCCCCTTCATCGGGCTTTAAAATGGCAAGAATTATTAATGAAATGTTTCCTTGTGTGCTGAACAAGTTTAAGTCTTTGGGATACATATCCATCTGTATGCTAGCTATTAGAGCAGAAAGGCTGCCCCATTTTCTTTTGCTATGACCATCCCATTCTCTCATCTCCACCACATAGAGGGGAACCTTGAGATACCACAGCAATGTGAACAAGACAAAGGATAGCTCTGAAATTTTGATAAGATCAACAAGTATTTTTTTTAACTTGTTACACAAACAAAAGCTTTTATTGGTAAAAAATTAGAGACATTTAGTTTCTGGGTTAAATGAACTTTAAAAGCATGTCAAGACAAAAAACAATACATCTCTGCAACACATTCCTTAACATAATTTATACAAAAAAATCAAATATTGATGTGCCAAAATATAGTATATTTCTAACTTTCTGTTTGCAACGATAACACAGTGTCCTAAATTGTGAAAATCCTTAGTTTGTTGTGTCAGGCCATGTTGTACACATAGAATTTACAGCAGAACTAAAGCTGTACTTTTTTAAGAACATATGATCAGGCAGGTCATAAATGCAGAAAAGGACAGGCGATGTCCCTTCTGCAATCATTCCTCCAACCTCCCTGATCACTCTGGGTTTCTGTGCACATGCAGCATCAGCTTTGATTGCCAGGGTACCTGGCATTCCTGGCTTCCTCTGTGGATGCCCAGATGAAAGAAGATTGAAAGTAGAAAGCAAAGAAAGGCGATGGCGGCATCCTGTGAGGGAATGGGTACAAGTGAGTAAAGCAGGTTTAGTTTTCCTTTAAATAGATAAATACAGATAACTCTAGGGGGTTGATTTATAAAGCAGGGAATCTGACATTCACCTAACATTCTCAATTAGTCCCATTAAAACACATGGACCTGAAAAATTCACCACCTGATAATATTTGGAGAATGTCAGACTGGCTGCTTTATACATAGACCCCAAGTTGTTCATACAGATCTTCACTGGACTAAAATCTATTCTCATTTATTATTATAGATACATTACTTGTAAGCAATGTATTGCTGCATATTAAATGGTATATACCCCAATACATTCTGGAGGTTGAGTTCACTACAAAAACAGAACAATCAATCATTTTGCAGTAACTAGAGATTTAAAAATCTGACGTTTCCTATAATACATTATTTGTAGGACCTGAATTTCAATACAGCAGGAAAAAAGGAGGCCATTTAGTATGTACAAGTCATTTAAGGTCAGTATACTGCTGAAATAGAAACAAGCAAATGGTGGAAAATGGAGTGTAAGATGTACTCACTGTGTAAGTCAGCTTTGTATTGCTACATAACAGGCATGCATGCAACATAATGTGAATCTTGTTTGGATAATATAGTTGCCATAGAAACACAAGAATGTTATAGAATTATTGCTTTGTTGATAAACGTTTAGTAGAAGGGTTACTTTGGATGCCTCAAAAATGTAAACCTAGGGCCTAGTGCACACAAGCAAATCTGCTGCCACTTTTCCTCTCGACCAACCCATTTCATATTCCAATCAGTAGAAAATCCCAACATACAGCACATATGTGTATGAGATACACGTCATCATTCTTATCGGGTTGGCAGCAGGTTGCATTATCGCAGAAAGGACATCACCTGTTCCTTTATGCAATAATGACCTCTATGAGCATGCAAACCTAAAAGTAGAACCTTGGCTGCACTATAATAATTATGTACACAGTACAACTTGCATCTCTTTCACTGATTTTTTTTGCCTGCTGGTTTTCATATAGATCCAATCTAATCTGCCCGTGTCTACAAGCCCCTTTCATTCACGCAATATGCGGTACAATACACTGCTGATCACATAGTGTCCATTCTTTATACACAGGAACATCACATACTGCATACAAAGCAATGTCTGACAATTTCACTATATGCATTGCAGTATGTGTTGATAAAACACATTGCTGTATACATTTCTGTGAAAGTGTAATGCCCCATGCAATGTAATGAATGTGGTTGGCATCACAATGGTCGGCCGTGCAGGTGTCCATGGGACATGGCCATACTGAAGGAATGATGTACTATTCAAGTCTACAGAACTTTATTTTGTGCTCTGCAAACCCCGATTACTGAAGAAGGTTCATTGGGCTGCACAATTCAGAATATTTAAGCACCACATTACACGGCATGATATGTGCGCTGCAGTAGTGTACGCAATACTGCAACACAAATAAGTAATCTTAGCCCTCAGGCTCATCACCTGCATAATAAATCCCCATCTTTAAAGCAGATAAAAAAACTAACGATTTACTTTTTCCCAGTTTTGGTTGGGCAATTTTAGTCTTCGAAGGCTACAAACAGGCAAGAATTTACTTTTTCTTTGCAGTGGTTTGTATGCAAAGATGCAAAGTAAGGAGAGCAATGGGCAGAATGCGAGGATTGGATTAGGGTTCAGTTTCAACTGTTCTCTCTATGGTGAGAACTGTAAAACCTGTCAATGGGCCTTAGCCAGCTTCTGACTGAATTTTTTAAGCCCTCATATGGATCACATGTGTAGTGCCATGCCAAATGCATATGGAACTAGGGGATGGAAATAAATGGAACCTCCTTAAGGGCAGGCAGGCTATTTCCCACGTGCATTTCCATGTTAAACGCACAGAGTTGTCGATTGAAGTTTACCTCAACAAAGTCACTATGCAATATTTGCTAATGATGCCAAATTTATTACCACTTTCTACGGAAGACATCCATGGTCCTATGAGTGTGTGAAATTCATAGAGATGAAGTGCTGGAACAAGTAATAGAAGTAGCAGGGTTCAGCTGAAACTGGAAAACAGTTCACAGTTCCACCATTAGGATTATTCTACATGCTGATAAAAGGTCAACTTTAATGGTCATATACAGCTCTGCCATTAAACATTTACCATTCAAAGAAATAAAAGCGTAATGAGGTATTTCAGCTGTACAAGAGAATGGACAGACAGTAATGACATTTCAAAAAGCATGTTCACATTTGTATAAAAGGTGCACATTTTTCCTGGAAATCTAAATCCTTTGCTATCCTCTGCCTTCCCAAGTTCTCATTCTGGTAAAATGGCCCCACTGCTTGAACACTAAAGTATTCTCCCCAGAATTGTGTTAAGCTGGGTAGGAAAAAGCAGTGGGTGGGTGGGCAGCTTGTGTATTGTGACAAAACTTTTTAATAACCATCCAAAAACGGCTGGGTGGTTACTGAAAAGTGCTAAATGGTTAGGGGAGAACACTGCACTACAAACCCATAAGAACTAAGTAAATAAGGACCTCTAAGTAGATAGACCTACTTGTGCCAGATCAATAGAAAGAAAAAAAAAGAAAAAAGTAGTGAAGACTTGAAGAGGGATGATTGTCAGGACCAACATTATGAAATGGCAAAGAA
The DNA here is from genome assembly GCF_032062135.1 of Pyxicephalus adspersus. Classification (NCBI taxonomy): domain Eukaryota; kingdom Metazoa; phylum Chordata; class Amphibia; order Anura; family Pyxicephalidae; genus Pyxicephalus; species Pyxicephalus adspersus. Next base: position 29,515,813 of record NC_092865.1, on the reverse strand, counting down.
AATTTTCAGATGCTGAAAATATGAAAATGAAAGACCTTGGCCACTGCTAACCTCTCCTTCCAAAAAAATCTTGATAACTAACCTTTAGGCCAATTTAGCAGTTTCAATACTGATGATGAAACAATTATGCACATCAAATAGCTGACTTGAGTTCAGTGTAAGTGTAATGTACAGGGTCCTGATCCACAAAACAAGCATTTACAGGAGGTGATCGAGCAGCCCCCACTCATATCCATTATCCATCCTTTAAATATCTTAACACCCTGCAACATATTGCAATGTAAATCCACTACTTTCACAATATTTCTGTCCTACTAGTAATGCTCTTGTGAAGGAGGCAGCTATTACAGGGCATTTTTTCTGATAATTCTGGTTGATTGGTAGAGTCTCTCTCTAATACTTCGAAGTACCTGACCTAGAACATACGTCTATACTTCTCTCAACATATTAAAGCCAAACTCACTAGCATGGTAAGAAAATGGTACACCCATTCCCATAAAGATGTTATTCATAAAATCAATCCAGTGTTCTCCCCTGCCCCTTTTAGCTGGGCGCACCACCCTGCACTTTTCAGTAACCACCCGGCTGTTTTTATGTGGCTACTGAAGAGTTGGGTCACAATACAGGGGATGCCACCCGCCTACAATTTCTTCCCACCGGGCTCAAAAAAATTCCTGGGTTGAGCACTGCAATCTTTTTGGTTCATATTTGTATATCACATTTTCATGTAATCATTTGTCCTGTTATTTGTTGAAAAAGAATGTGGCAAAACAGAATATGGAAGCTACCATTGTCTCTCTGGTCTCTGGTTTGTAATCATTACTTCACCAACATGTTCCTGCAATCATAGATTGTCTGCTTGTTCTGAATTAGTGATTTAATAAGTGGAAACCTTTGCTGAAAGAAATATGCAGGCTGCCATTGTTGGTCTTGCAACTGCTGCTTTCTTGGTCGTCATGCTATTCCAATGACTTTTAGATCACTGACCTGGGAAAAGAATGCTTACAGTAAAGTTAGAATTTTAAATCTATATACTTGTTTTAGATTAGCAACCCAAAATACTGGACTGAGCATAGCAAGCAAATATGTCAGTAGGATCAATAAACAGAGTATCTGTTTATTGGGCCAAAGTCATTTGCACACAGCAATACTGGATTTCCTCTCATCTCAGAATTCAGCTGGTGGGAGGGTCAATCAGATGTGACACTAAAAGTAGGAGAAAAAATGCAATAAGTGCCAATAAAAACTATGTCTCCACATGAGAAGCAGCACTGCTAGTCGCAAGTAAATAGTAAGCAATTGTAAGACATTAATATGTTACCAGGAAACTAAAATACAAGATGGCTACGCTGTTGAGAGCTGCTACAGCCAGGCACAGACACACAATGGGGTTTTGAATGTATACTAAATCACCACGATTGCTTACGTCTTTATTAAATTAAGTGTCAAGTCAAGCTTTAAGTCAGAAACTGCAGCTCACACACATTTTCTAGTCTAGGTTTAAAGCACTAACAGCAATGTCAAACTGTAGATTCCTTAAGGTGTACCTTTAGTTCAATCAAAACATAGGCCACTTTACCAGCATGCCTTGCAGATAAGCCATCGCTCAAGGTGGCAAATCAGTAAAATACAAATTCTGTAGTTAAAGTCAAATATTTTATTTTACAAAGCGCAGCTGAGGAGAGCAAATAGAGCTTAAAGCAGAACACACTATATTCACCTGCCCCTGGCCACCATCTTCTTTCTTCTCTTCCTGGAGACATCCTTTGTCAATCTGATTGGCCAGACTGGGATGACATTACTCATACGCAGATCTATCATTCCCGGCATGCGCAGGGAAAGCGGGGATTGCTGGGTATCCTGGCAACAAAAGCTGAGCTGCACATCTTGGCTTTTTTGACAGATACCCAGAACGGTCAGGCAGGTAAGAGGAATTACTGCATAAAAGGACCTCACCTGTCCCTTGCTGCAATAATGACTGGCAGATCATGGCATTTTAAAAGTGCAAATTTGGGTACAAACACAATTTTAAATGACTAAATCGGACTACAGACATTCAAGGGCAGAGCAAGGCACAATTTTTATTAGGGATATTGATACACACAGAAGCTTGTAATCCTTATTACAAAAATTGGAATTCAGGATCATGAAATGTAAAAATAGACAAAAACAAAAAGAAAAGAATAACATTTGTAAGTGAGCAAAATCTTATCATATTGAAAGAGAGTCAATATTGCTCTACCATTATCCTAGTTCCATGCCTGCCCAAAAGAAGTCAGAAGAAATCCCTACTACAAGTGCAGGACAACCTGAAAAAGCTCCAGGATCCGCAAACACCTTTGAAGCTTCAAAGGTCAAACTGACTTTCTGCCTCCATTCTAAATGACCAGAGCTCAAAGTTGTGACAAATGAAGTTCACTTCACACTAAACCTAGAATCAGAAGTATGTTGCTGATAGTGCCGGACACACACATACAGGTAACAATTCAGAATGTGAATCTTCTAACACAATTAAAAAAAAAAAATTAAAACATTTTTGCATGGAGAGCAATGCAATGTAATGCCACAGCTGAGAATAAAGATCTTTACTTCTGCACAACATACTTTGTGTGCATTTTCAAGTGTTTAAATACTTTTGTTGGCCAAAAAAGTTGACATTTTAAGTTTCCCCATTTACCAGAGATCCTACAAAACAGGTTACATGCTTTTTCATGTGTTGCTATTGCAACCTACAAAATGACGCAACAAACAAACATTACTTTTTTTTGTAGACAAAGACCATTGATATGAACTAACACTATTAAACACAATGGCAGAGCTGTGTAAATGCGTTCTAATACACCAAAGGCCTGTTATCATTAAAACAACATGCTGCATTTTTGAAAAGTTGTGATTTTACAAGCACAAGGTTGGCAAAGGTGCATGTAAGAGGCCATTAAAATTGATTGGCTTTATAGCACACAAAAGCATGTCTTGTGAGTTGCAGCCCGTTATATTACCAATGTGGTTCTGAAATGTGTGATACAGTGGCGATCTAATGGGACTAGCCCACAAAGGTAAATTTAGACCTACCTCGGGATCAAGTGAGCCTGTGTGGCCTAGTCACAATGCAGCACAGGTTGTTAAAGAACCAGCATCTGCACATTTGAAAGTAATGGCACTTATATTCCTTTTCAATGAATGAATGAATTTCCCCTGAAGCAGAGGTAAATGCTAACATGGCTAGTGTGAATAAAGTCTAAATGAAAAAGGTGTGAATGGGCCCTTACACAACCCCCAGAATTCTGTCACTGTACTAGTAAAGTCACAAACGCTGTAATTTTCTAGTTTTTCTGCCGTGGCCCGCACCCTGCCATACCTAACAGCAGATTAAGTTTAAAATAAATAAACCCAAGGCCTGTATATAAAAAGAGGCTAGCAAGTAATCTGAAGGTGGGCTAACATCGTTGTCATTTATAGCAGACAGGACACACAATCCTTGAACTTTTCCACAGGAATGTGGCTACAAGGATGGCAATGCTGCAGTTTCACAGTCCATCAGCAAATGTAGTATTGTTACACTACAGGAAATGTGGTGCCAGAATGTTTAAATGTATTTTACACACTTCGTGTCACATAATGGACATGTTGAAGATTAAAATATTACAAATTTCTTTTATCTGCAGGGTTTACATACACTACAAATGCGATATCTGCCTGAACTAGTCTGTCATTGCTTGAAAACTAGGCTGTACATGAAGACATCTGATTAAATGACAAATATTGGAAAATAATTTCTTCTAGTATTAAGCATGATTATACCAAAGGAGGACATATCAATACCGGCCAGTGCACCAAAAGTCACCGCTCTAAGAGGATGTCGGACTGAATCACCTACCGAACATCTCAAAAATCCTGGCACGGAGATCTCTGCGTCCCACCTGACACAAGGTAGAGACACATAGAAAATCATCATCTTTAAAGAATGAAAACAAATGGTGGCAGTGTGTGAAGATCTGCCTTTACGCCCCATTGGTGAACATTTACTCTTACTATGACAAAGTCACCATCAATATCTCATTGACCAACATTGGCCATTTATAAAGATGTAAAAAGATCCAACGAAAAACATGATCTACGTTCAAAGAAATGTAAAAAGGGTTCATCTAGGGAGGACAAAAATAAAACAATCATAAATACATTGAAAATAGCACTTAAATGCCATTAACAATGCCAGATTGTGAGCCCCTTCATGGGACAGCTAGTGACACGACTATGAACTTTGTACAGCTCTGAGTAATATGTTGGTGCTATATAAATACCAGATCATTTTAGTCCCTGGCTGTCCCCGTATTATCTGTGTGATTTAGCATTGATTGACATTCCTTGGTGAGTCAAAAAACTGAATTGGTGTAAAATGTCCATAATTCTCAGCAGGTCTACAGCCTTGCTGGAATTATATGCATTTCTGTTGGGGTTTTAAGCAACATGTACAAGGTGCAATGCATGAAGAAAGCAGACATTGGAATGACAACAATGTCTGAGGTCTCCACTTATGTGTTGCACATCAGTGCAGTTTGTTACCATTAATATTATTAAACAGGATTTATATAGCGCCAACATATTACACAGCACTGTACACTAAGTTTGTTGCCGCACTACATCTTTTTGTGTGGTATGGCCATGATTTGTAAGGTGTTTCTTGCAAAGCAACATCACCTCTATAGGTGTTGAGGGCTAGAAATTCTTCCCAGGTTTGCACAGCCCATCAGCATGTTTTTACCATCAATGGGCTTGCATTGTGTATGTCTAATAATGCATTGGAGTAAAACACTAGCAGCTCCCGCCAGGTCTGCTCACCTTGCACCCCCTCCATCCTTTTCATTGTATGGTGCTTTTTGCTCATTTAAACCTCAGCTGCATGGCCTACAACTGCAATGGTGACAGGTTTGCCCACCTGCCAAAGCCATTACAAGCTTCCATCACACTCCTGATTGGGAATTTATGGAGCAGAGAACAGGGGAATCCTTATTCTTCAGCTGGAGAATGACTGGGGAATCTGGGCCTTGCATGGATGATATGCCATTGAAGCTCCAGCCCATCAAGCCATGCTCAGCCATTGATGCCCTTATGAGATGGATTATCAGCCCAATACATCATACAAAGCTACCAACATCCATGAAGAATAGCAGACACAAGCAGCCACCCCTTCCCCCACCCTGTCTGCTGGGATGGCCACTGGAGGCCAAGCTAGGCCGCAATCTAAAGTGAGAGACCCCCTGTGGCAGGGCCCCAGCCTGGAATCATGCCTAGAAGACACCCAGAGATGGCTATCACAGGACACCGGTCACAAGCACCACTCACTTCCCATGCCCAGACCTTCCCCAAATACCTAGCAATGGCGGCCGCCTGGTTCCCCGTCCGCCTGGTATTTCTACCCTTCTCTCCCAGCGCGGTCTCGGATTGGCTGCGTGGGGTCATGTGACTAAACAAAACCGTCACAGCTAAACCTAAAATGAACCCTTTGTCCGGCGATAATTGCTGGCGGCGTCTTTTGTGGTGCCGGGCGGAATGGAAGGAGGCGGTGAATGGCCGGAGGTCCCGGGGACCTCCGATACAGGACAATACGGCCCCGGTCTACTTCTTCCTGTCACAGGCCGACAAACCCGCAGCACTACTCCAGCACCCGCCATGTTTCCCTCCCCTGTCAGATAAAATGCGTCAGTCTGTACTGTCCGGGCGGGCTCACCAAGCCTCTTATACCCTGCCCTGAAAGCCGGGCTGTGTGAGGAGCCGTCCGCCACCCACCGCGTCATTAACCCTTTCTACCCCCGCCCGCACTAGACGAAAGGGTTAAAATAGATGATAAACCGTGAGAGGTGGAGCTCCCAGGGGTCACCTACCTGCTCGCCCACACACAGGCCCGACCGCCGGCTGCACTTTTTTTTCTTCAGTTTAAACCTGAGGAGGACCAGACGTGGAGACAGACGCTCCGTCACGTGACCGCTCTTCCTCCTCCCCGTGTTCCCCGTGGCGCCACATGCACGGGAGCGCGCAGCCCTGGAGTAGGCACAGGCTCGTGTGCGCGCGCACACAGGTTACACCAATCAGGATGCTGTATTCAGAGGCGCGTGGCAGCTGTGACGAGTTCTGCACTGTGTGGGATTCTATTATAGTGTTCATCAGTACCTAGAGCAGAGGTACTGGACATTTATATTGTGAAAATAACTTTACAACCATAGGGGAACCCCTTCTATAACCACTATATCCACAGTACATTAGTGTGGTGGTCAGTAGGAACAATGTCGCCTACATTGCCACCGGCCAGTGGGAAGAATGTCACCTATTAGCCAAATTATAGTTGGGGGCCACTTAAAGCGTACCTAAACTCAGAAATTTCACTTTACATAAAAAGGTAGAGAACCCTTTTATGTAAGGTAACACCCTTTTTTTGTTTTTTTTTTAGGTACAGCACCGCCCCCTAGGTGATTGAGAATGAATGGGAGCGCAAAGCCTCCCAGGGTACCTACGTCTGGCATCCCGGGAGGCTCTTGGGTGCTCCTTCTGCGCATGGCCAAGTATCTCGGACATGTGCAGAAGATGCCTCTTCGTGGGGAAAAGGTCCGATCCAACCAGGGGGTGTCTTACATCTGGTCCCGCGTCCTTCCAACTGTCTCCGAGCCAGCGCTTTGGAAGCCGACATCTTCGTCTCCTCTTCCAGGTTCTTCATCCAATGTCACCCGACCCAGGCGTTAAATCAGGTGACGTAGGATGAACAAAAAAAATTTGCCGATCTCATGCATGCGGAGTGAGATCAGCAAATTTTTTTTCCATCTTATGTCACCTGATCTCGTGCCTAGGTTGGGTGACGTTGTATGAAGAGACGAAGGTGTCGGCGTCCAGATCGCTGGCTCAGAGACAGATGCCGGGAGGATGCGGGACCCAATGCAAGACACCCCCGGATGGATCGGACTGCCTTGCGGGATTGATTGTAAGTAAATATATATATATATATATATATATATATATATATATTGGCAGTTTTAGTTTAGTTCCTCTTTAAAGTGGAACAGTAAAAAGAAAATTTGGTTGATCTCTCTATGATCCTAGTCCATTCAGTCTTACACAGTCTCATCCAAATTTATAGTCCCATCTATATTTATATAAAAGGATAAGCCACCCTTTATATAAAGTAAGAAAGGTGTTGATAGCTCCGCTTCAAACTGACCTGAGTGGCACAGATTGTTCATTGCTCAAAGAACCCCTAACAACCCTTGAAGGAACCATGGTTGAAAAACATTGATCTAGAAGAACGCTTCTTTAATTTTTTTGTGATCGGGCAATGCATTTACTGCAATATTGCATCTTACCTGTCTGATCACTCCGAAATCTAAGTTAAACTGTTTGCAGAGCTGTTCATCTGACTGAGGTGGAAAAGGATGACAGCAGAGAGATCACTGATTCCTCACAAAAAACTAGCACGCTGATAGGGGACAGGCTTTTCTCTTCTATGTGGTTAGCACTAGGTTCCAAGTTTGAATCTCGGCCAGGGCACTATCTGCATGGAGTTTGCAGGTTCTCCCCGTATCTGCGTAGGTTTCCACAAGGTACTCCGGTTTCCTCCCACATGCCAAAAACATTCAATTAGGTTAACTAGCTTCCCGTTGAAATTGAGCTGTAATAATGACATATGACTATGGTAGGAACATTAGATTGTGAGCCCTATTGAGAGACAATTAGTGACATGACTATGGACTTTGCACAGGGCTGCATAATATGTTAGCACTATATAAATACTGGATAATATTAATATGACTGCTTCATATCAAATTAAAACTAAAAATGTGCACTTAAATGATTTCACCTGAAAGTTTAGTAGCCTTAAAAGTGGAACTAAAGTGAAAATAAAAAACTGACACCTTTACTTATAACAGATCCATGGATCGCCCTGCAGCGGTCTTCCATATGGTCACGTGTTGTCCTGGTTTCTTGCTGCTTCGTTCCAGTATGGAGGGAGCGCCGCCATCTTTATTGTCCTTCTTCTGCCTACATATGCTGCTATATTTGTGTAAAAATAAAAGTGCTGAGATCGGCATCTTTCTTTTTTGACAGAAAAGTCATTAAAAGCAGCCCAAGCCCCCTGGGATTCATGACGAGTATATCTCATGAGGCTCTGCACTCCCATTCAGTCTTCACCACTGCGGTGGTAATGACAGAAGGGGAGATACAGCGTTATGCCTTTTTTTAAAAAAAAAACGTTTGTTAAAATAAAAACACATTTTTACTTTATGTGGAAGGGTTTATTCACCCTTCTAAATAAAGTAAAGATTGTAGTGATAGCTCCACTTTAAAATATTTTTTTGGTGACGATTTATTAAAACCACCTGGCTGGTTCCTCCCAAGTCCAGTACCAATAAACTGAATTATCAACTTACCGCAAGGCTAATGCTTCATACAGATGTCCGACTGACGTGAGATGATTTTGACTGGAAACAAAATTTTGCGTTTCTTTCCAGTGACAGATGATCAAACAAGTGTGTACACAGCAGCACCATTCTGTTCAATGGAGAAGGGAGGGAAGGGATGAGCAATCTGCATCCCACTATGGTCCCCTGCATAGAAATGCCCAGAAATCATTCCTGATTGGTTGTTCACCAATTCACTGTGGCAGATTGATTAATGACATTGAGGGGAGCGCTGTACACATGTCAGATCTTCACCTGAGATGAGCATGACTGTTTGTCCTGGGTGACTATTACTTGATGTGTGTATGTAGCATAAAGAACCTGTTACATTAGCACATTCACTTTCTCCACAAAATTGCTTGTATGGTATGACGAGGGCCCCAACACAATCTGTATACATAAAAAATTTTTTGTATATGCCCAATCCATAATGAGTAAGGTTAGGGAGATTACAGACAGTGTGGATAAAATACATTCATGTCAGAAAGAACTAAAATTATTTTTTTTTTAATGGAAAGTTCAATTTGTTAAAGATTTTTTTTTTAAGCACATCTTTTTTTAGTACAAAAAATACATTTCTTGCAAAACTCACCTTATCTGTAGCGCAGTCTAGCATGGAAACTCCACACCGCTTCTGGTCCTCCTCCAGGACATCCAGCATTATTGAGCTTCCTGTGGGTCAAGGCTATCATAGACACACTGCTGGGGCTGCATCACCATGTCAACATGGGCTCATCATACAATACTGGAGAGAGAAGGGTATGACAGCAGTCAGTAAATGTAGGAAAGTAGTATTGAGGGGTAGGACAGCAGTTATTATTTCCAGAAGAGAACAAAAGGTGTGATAGCGGGAAGTATGCACAGAAAAAGTGGCATGCAGAGGGTATGACGGAGGATGATGGCAGGACTTTAAATATACTGATGTATGTTAATGTTCCCTGTTAATTCAAACACAAAATACACTGCATTTCATCACTGCCAAAGTTCAGCCAATGTAAAGCTATACCTTTAATAGGGGTTGCAAATGACAGACGAATACAGAGCTTACAATCTAGGAGGTGGGAGAAGTACCACACAATAGGAGGGTAGATATTCATTGGTAGAAAGTAGTGATGGTTTCAAAAGACAAAAGAAGACGGGTAGGCAAGTTTGAAAAAAATGAGTTGAGTTTGAGTGCTCTTTTAAATGAACAGAAAGTAGGAGCAAGCCGAATAGCACGAGGATGACCATTCCAGAGAGTTGGGGCAGGTCTAAAAAAGTCTTGGAGCCGTGCGTGTTATGAGGTTATGAGTGAGGAAGTCAGTAGTAGGTCATTGGAGGAGCGGAGAGAGCAGCTAGGGGAGCATGTGACAGAGCCTAGAAATGTTCCGGGGGGGTAAATGAGAGGGCAGAATCAAAGGTGACACCAAGACAATGTGTCTGAAGGGAGGGACCAATACCAGTGTTGTTATCAGTTAGGAAAATGTCGGGGGGATTTGGAATTTGAGGGGGGGATGATGATGAGTTCTGTTTTATCCAGGTTGAGTTTCAGAAATTGGTCAGACATCCATGATGAGATGACTGACAGGCAGCATGAGACCTTATCCAGGACTGAAGGAGACAGGTCAGGGGTGGACAGATAGATTTGAGTGTCATCAGCATACAGATGGTACTGTAAGCCAAAGGAAGATATGAGACTACCCAGAGAGGAGGTGTAAAGAGAAAAGAGAACAGGTCCAAGGACTGACCCTTGGGGAACACCAACAGGGAGGAGAGTGGGAGAGGAGGAGTTACCATTGAAAGAAACTTGAAAGGAGCGGTCAGACAGCTAGGAAGCAAACCAAGAGAGAGCAGTGTCACAGATACCAATGGAGTGCATGATTTGTATTAGAAGGGGATGATCAACAGTGTCAAAAGCAGAGGAAAGATCAAGGAGCAGTATGAGGGAAAAGTTGGCTTGAGACATAGCTCTGATGTGATCATTGGCCACTTTAGAAAGGGTTGTTTCAGTGGGATGGGCAGCTTTAAAGCCAGACTGGAGAGGGTAGAGGAGAGATTAGGCGCTCAAGAAGTTTGGAAACATATGTAGAAAGGAGATAGGATAGTAGCTAGAAGGTAGGGAGGGGACTAGTGAGGGTTTCCTCAGGATAGGGAGGATAATGGCATGTTTGAAAGCCCAAGGGGTAGATATCAGTAAAAAGGGAGAGGTTTAGTAGTTCGGTTAGGACGGGGCCAGGGTGAAGGAATGGGCACAAAGTAGATCAGATGGAATTGGGTCAAGCGGATAGGTAGTAGAGATGATGAGAGAAGGGAAGAGACTTCGTCCACAGTAACAGGGCTGAGGGAGGCCAGTGATGATTTACAGGTGGAAGGGGTTAATATGGTTGGAGTGGCCTGGTGAGCAGAGACATCATGTCTGATTTTGTCAATTTTATTTCTAAAGTAGGTGGCAATGTCCTAGGCAGAGAAGGTAGTTGTGAGGTGAGCAGGTGTGAGATTTAGGAGGATGTCAATTATTGAGAAGAGGCTGCATGGGTTGGAAGCTTGAGAGGAAATGACAATGGAGAAATAATTTTACTTGGCGACAGTGAGTTCAGTGTTAAAGTGTTGTAGTCTGGCTTTGTAGTCCATGAAGCCAGCGCCGAGGCCAGATTTCCTCCACTTGAGCTCAGCTGCACGAACAGTCTTTTGAAGATGTTTGGTGTGATTGTTGCGCCAGGGTCCGGGGCTAGCAGGACGGGGGTTGCCGAAGGTGGCAGGGGCAACTTTATCCAGAGCCAGAGAAAGAGTATGGTTGAACTGAGTGGCAGCTTTATCTGGAGATGTGATTTTAGAGAGGGAGGGGGTTAGGGATGTAAGGCAGTTTGAGAATAGGTTGTGGTCAAGGTTACGAATATCTCTCTGCCATTGACCAGGTCTGGGATGTGGGGGCAAACATTTGATAGGTTGAAGGTGATAAGGTTGTGATCTGAAATGGAAAATGGCAAGTAGTCTAGGAGGGTGAGGTTGCAGAGTTGGGAAAATACCAAGTCTAAAGTGTGTCCGGCGATGTGTGTTGGGGCCATTTAGGTTCTGTGTGAGTCCAAAGAAAGAGGTAATGGAGGGCAGTTTGGCTGAGGAAGGATGGTTGGGCTCATCCATTGCAACATTAAAATCACCAAGGATGAGGATGCGCAGGTCATGGGAAAGAATGTGTGGGAGCCAAGAGGCAAAAGTTATCCCAAAATTGTGATACTGGGGGGTAGACAACAGCAACTATGAGGGGTAGGGGGCAGAAAAGACGGACGAAGTGGACATCAAAAGAGGTGAAAAGGAGAGAGGGCAAGGTAAAAAAGGACTCTGTATGTACAATTAGCTGAGAGAACCCACACCATCCATTACTCTGTTGCCAGGTCTAGGGGTATGTGTAAAGTGCAGGCCTCCATAGGAGAGAGCAGCAGGAGGGGCAAAGTCTGAGGAGGAAAGCCAAGTTTCAGTGAGAGCCAGGAAGTTCAGGGATTTAGAAAGGAGAAGGTTGCGTTTAGAGGTTAATTTATTGCCAACATATCTGGCATTCCATAAAAAGGTGCAGGAGCACAGACAGAGAAAGCAGGAGAGTAAAGGAGCAGTGAAGGAGACAATGAGTTATCATACTGGGGAGGAGAGGGAAAAGAGCCAGCAAAGAGAGTTCCGGGTGAATAATACATTTTAACAGATAATTGAGAACCATATGAGTACAATAAACAATGTGGCAAACAGTCCATGAGAGCCGGTCCTGTAATATGGGTTACAGTGAGGCTTATAAACTTGTTGAGTTCCACGAGTGGGATAGGACGAGTCAGTCACAGGGATGGCTTGGTGAGATAGCAGTTCGGAATGGCAACAGCAGAGGTGTGTTGGAGTCCAGGTGGATGAATCAGTTTAAATGCAAGAGATGGGAGTTGCAGAGTGTAATTGAATGTCCTATTCTGTTCCAATTCCTGCTTCAATTTCCTGGATTAATTCCCATCACACTTATAATTTGACACTTGAAATCTGGGCATGTGACCTTGCCTGTTGTTTAAATAGAAGTGCTTTGGGCCCTGAATATGGATGGACTGATGGGAGTAACAAGGAATTTGGGATATCAGTTGAACCTGGGTAGGGAGGGGCTAGCAGGGCAATAAATATCAATGTGCACTCAGCTGAAACAAAGGGATAGTGAACAGATAAAACTATGGGGAGATTTAAGTTGGTGCAATAAGTTCATCTACAATGCCAGACATACCATACACAATCAGATAAAGATTGTAGGGGAAAACAATTGGATACACAGGATATTTTACTTGATTAAAAATATCAACTGCATCATTTGCTGCTTTAAAACCATCAATTAAACTACATAAACAAAAAAAAAAAAATCGTAAAACCTAAAACAGCATAAATGTTAAACAGAATATAGCTGTAAAATATTTGGTAAACAAATATAGAGTGAAGACAGGTGTGATTCAGTGTGCACCTATATTTGTAGAATGTAATTTTGTTTAACATAGAAAATTGAGAGTGTATGTTAAATAAGAACTTCAATTTACTTTGATCAAGAGTATGTATTGTAAATACCATAATTACAAATAGACTGTAGGGGGTACTAAAATGTAATGTACAACTCACTTTATATATAGCAGGGATCTAAAATATGTACCACACACCCCAACATACAGAAATTAGTGGTCAAGTCGCCTATCACCACATTCTTTACTTTATATGAAAAGCTAACTCTTATTTCCCCAATTTCCTGCCTGCGCAATGCAAGATCAGGGGACCTAAGAAGGAGAATCCAGAAGAAGAGGAAAATAGTGGCAGCACCCCGTGTCCAATCCACATCGGAACAAAGAAGGAAGACAGGGCCACACTAAACTAGGATTGTGGAGGAAGAAGACTGAAGGTATAGCATTATAGGTATAGACATTTATTAGCCAATGCAGTTGCATTGTGGTTTTTAAATGATGCTATATTGCTATATGCATCATCCTTTAGGTGTTCCTCTTCTCAACCACTTTGATGGACTTGAATATCAGTTGAAAGGGGTTTTTAAATAGTTCTGGGCAATGGAAATAGTCAAAGCTCAGTTCTGCGTGAAAGAGACACTTTTTACCACCAAGTTCCATCCTTAGAGATCCTGAGGGTCCTGCAAAACTGGTGGACCCGTTCCACTGAAGTCCTAGCTGTAGGACAGTAACAGTGTGGCTTGCAGTATTTCTGAAAAAAGGCCATGTAGACACAAAAACCTCTGTTAATATGCATTATTAATTTTTTAGAATTTCAGAATTAGTAATTTGTTACGATATGGGAGCAGTACCTAATGGTTTATAGAGTGTCCACTCACTTGGGTCAAGCAGTCTTTGCATTGTCATAAGTGTATGTCACTGCAGAATAAAACTCTCAAAGTATTGTTGCCATGAGTATAAGGATTACTTAGTATAATGAACACTGAGAATTTAGAAATCTCCTCAGGAAAATTGTTCTATCTGAAGTCATCTGGCACAGTCTCTTCTAGAGCTACACAATAAGCAAACTATTTAACAACAACAGCAACAGGTCAGTTAGAGAGCTCAACAGTTCCCATCAATTGATGACCTCAACCCAATTGTAGCCTTGATTCAGTTAACACAAAGAATATAAAACATTTTTTATATATGTAAAAAAAAGCAGGTGCAGGAAGAAATCAAGTTGTTTGTGCAAGGATATGAACGTCAGGAGCTTCAGGGAGTGATGAACGTATTTATTTCATTCAGTATTTACGCTTTCATGTGTGAAGCTGGGTGATCCAGCAAACCTGCAATGAATTTCCTAAAAGTAATTTGCTATTTACTAGCAAAAGTTTTCAATCCTCGGCAAAACCATTCCAGGTTTGTAGGATCACACAGGTTCACTGATAAAAGTGTATTCTCTCCAGCCTTGGAGAGCTTTAATAAATCAGGCCCACTGTCTTCTGATATATCCTAATGGTACCACACCATTACTCCAAGCAAATTAGGCTACTTTATTTTACTACCAACACCAACAGGCTTATATCTCACCTGACAACTAATCTCCTCTCATCCATACACATGGCTATAGAGGCAGAATGTTGTGTAAAATGTTTCCAATGCTGTCCACTAAGTATGAGGAACCTGCTGGCTGAAAATAAACACAGTCTCTAGCGGAGGTAATTTCAAATTCATTTTACACTCTTTCATTCTCCTACTCCCAGGATTTTTTCAATAGATGTCCCTATGGGCATAGTTCCAGTTTCGTCCTGTTGGTACTATTTGGGGAAAGTTATAAGAATTTTAGTATGGAATTTACAATCATTTCTGCTTTGGGTAAAACATTTTTACATCTGATTGATCCTCTCACCATCTAAATGCAGATGCAGTGAGGAAATATTCATGTAGTGTGCTGTGAAATATGGGCCACCGGTTAAGTTTTATAACTATCACTTTGCTTTTATATACTGTTTGTATTTACCACCAAGAAAAATTTACAATTTGTCCAATTTTGGGTTTAGTTGGGATATTTATATTTGACAATCGTACCCAATGTCAGACTTATAGCAGTCGAATACTTGGCCTGTCTGCTCAGGAAGAGAAATAAAGTCCTGTCTACAGCAAATAGGCACACTTTCACAGAATGGAGTCTGACATAGAATCTATATGTTGCAGACAAGACATATGTTGTACATATGCCCAATGTAAAGCCTAAAACACTTATGCTGAGTCTACACAGACTGTTTTTTTAAATGCTTACAAAACACCCCTAGTTTTTTTTTTTTTTTAAGTGAAAAAGTGTGAATTAGACTGGTGTTTATTGCAGAAAGAAACAGACAATGACTGTTCTGAAAAAACTATATTTACCGGGCCGACTGCCACATAGCTCCTAAATTATGTTTGTTGCCAGGGTACCCAGATCACTCAGGGAAGAAGAGAGAGTGACATGGTCCCCAAACGCATGCGCAGACACACTTTGTGGTGTTTTTGGGGTTGGAAACAGTTGTGAGAGGTTGGGACTATCTGTAAGGGTGACATTCTTCCTACTGGCCAGCAATGTAAGAGGCATTTGTTTTACTGACCACCACACTAATGTAGCGTGAGCTGTAGATATATAGCTATAGAAAATGTTCCTTGAAGACATAAAAGGTTCAAATTTTAAAGGGTTCCCCCATGCTAAAAAAAAGTTGAGAAACAGTGATCTAGACCTTCATTGAAATTTGTTTTTTGTAGCTCTGCGAGGTGCTGTTTCATTGTTTGTACAAATCTCAAAATACCAGTGCCCACTTCAGGATTCCTACTGGTTTTATGCAAGTCTTTATTGGGTTTGGGTTTAGAACAATGATCTTGGTTTTCTTGGTAAGTAGGTGCATCTTTTTCAGGGGGTGAATAAGGCAGTGGAATTATCTTCTTTATTGCATTCCTTGCCAACATCATTATGTGGTTCCACATTTCCTGATGTTGTGTTGGAGTAAAATACAATTTAAAAAAATAAAAAAATAAATAAATACATTCGTCAACACTTACATTGCAGAAATATAAAGACACACAATAATATACCTAGGCATCATACAATAATCTTTATATGTGCAGAGTAGGGATGAGCGAGCTAAATTTTAAAATTCGTTCTCGTGGCGAATTGGGTAGTTTTTGCTTACCGAACATTTAAGCGAGAAAGGCCTGTGTAAGTTTGGCCATGGAGATCAAATTTTTTGTGACCTGCAAGAGCAATCGGTAGCAGAGCTGATAGTGCCTGGGGATCGTGCACAGGAAGATTCCCACAGCTGCATTAATGAATGCAGCCGCGGTACTCCTCCTGTAATGATTTCCTCGATATTCCGATGGGTCCGCGAAATTGTTTTGCCTAAATTTTGCGTACCCATTGGAAGTTCGAAAAAATTTTTGCAAGAATGTCAGAGGTATTCTCGCTGATCCCTAGTACAGAGGTGTTGGGTGTATAAAACCCTGAAAACACCCTGCTGCACATACATGATGCATTGCTACTTGTCCTGAAAATACATTTATGGCACATACATACAGGCGCATATTCTTTTTTTAGAAGAATAGCATAGTGCAGCTTGACCTTGTCTACTCCTTCCCCACTCTTCTGCTTATTCTATGTGAAATGGTCATGCAGTAACTTTCAACATGTCTTGAGCTCTTTAATGGAAAATATTGGAGAAATAGTAATTATTGCAATACTGACAATTATACAAAGAATGGAACATCCACACGCACCTGACGTCACCAGGAACTCCCTGGTGACTCATCAGATGCAAAGGACGCCGGCCGGAGGAAACGAGAAGACGAGGATTGCAGAGAAGGACACCGGCGGATCAGGTAAGGCTCTATTTACTATTGTTTTTTATTGTTTTAGCTACCCGGAGTGTGGCTTGGGGTTACCGCTTTCAGCATCTTTTTTTTTACCCAGAGCCACACTCACGGCTACCACTCAGGGGGTTAAGCTCAGAGATAAGTGAAGCATGTTTAGGGAAGTGAATACATACAAGTGATAGTGACACAACAAACAATTGTGAATAAATGCAACAAATTTAAACATAGTGAAAACTATCCTTCAACATACAATAATAACAAATAAATAATATACACTAATATACACCAGGCATCAGGCAATGAATAACTGAAGTGATTATTGGGAAATTAGGACAAGAATTGTATGCCAGGGAGAATGGCCAGAGCACCATCATAGTCACATGTACAGTGCTAATACAATTTGAGACATGCAAAGCCACAATATTTAGACCTTCTAATATCAAGACACAGGTTTTGGTTAGCTGGGACTCAAACCTGCAGCGTAGCACCTGCTAAAAGCACCTTATAGAAATACACCTGACTGACACAATGGACCCTATTTATTAAATCTATCCAAGACTGGGGGAAATTGGGTAATTTAGCAAACCTAAAACAAATCTGGTTTAGGGCTGTAAACATTTGCTAACTAATAGCAAAATATTTATTAAAAAAAAATATTCCAGGTTTGCTGGATTACCCAGGTTCACCTATGATATTCTATCTTCTCCAGTTTTGGAGAAGTCACCAGAAGGACAACATCTAAACCCTAAGCCAAGCAATACATACCACAAATTTCTCGGTGGAGCTGCCCTTTTTTGGCATGGCTGCACTGCTGGATAGAGATGAAGAAAGAAACGATATCACAGAAAGCAGGCATTCTGGGAGTGTGTCTCATGGAAACGTTTATAACCACCTATAAATGCTAATAATGCTTTTGTTGAAAAGAGTGGAGACATTTATAAGTCATAAAATGCTTTAAAATGCTTAGGACCATACGTAATTGTCCCTATTGTTTTCAAATAATGTGTTTGTAAGTATTTTAAATCTTGTAAATTCCTCATTCTAATTATTATTGATTAATAACAGTAATTAATTTGGGGGGTTTAGAATCAGAAGAACACAGCAAGGAATGTTTTTTAAATGGCCAAAAATGTTCCATTTAAAAGCGCTTTGGTATGAACTGGCCTATTAGAATGTTAAGGAACTTCAAACATGGACGTTTAAATGCTGGGTAAACAGTCCGTGTAGACTTAGGTTTAGGACCAGTCTGCTAAGGAAAGTTATACTATATATATAGGTGATACAGAAGCGAGTCTGACACAGAATGGGAGTATTACAGGATAGAAGATTGGCATGCTGCTAGGTCATTGATTGGGGAGAGCTGAAAAATAAACTGAGCTATTGGGAAAAAATGCAAAGGTTCTTTGCTGAAAACTTTGAGAATGAATTACTCCACAGTAGCTATTGCACTAATACTATTTGTTTTAAATGTACTCCTTTTTATTTAAAAACACAGGGGTATAAAAAACATAGTAACTTTCATTTTGCTATCATAAATAAAAGATTACCTAAGGGTGAAAAACTTTGGCTTTGGTAATATGAAACATACTTCAGGGCTGGAAACCAAAGCTAAATCACTTCCTATCCAAACTGTTTTCTGTCCATACAAACCTGAATTTATTGTTTTTTCCAGTAAAGAGGTAATTAACGCTATATCATTTTACCTTCATAGGTTTTACATTTACATGCTTTTCTTTCTTTGCTGCATTTTCCTGAAAATAGTGTCATCTATAGAGAACAGTCTGGCCACACAAGCATCATTTTATCACATTTATCCAGTAGAGGGCACCTCCTACCTGCCAGTAGTAAGCTAGTTCTAAGAATTTTCTGGTATTGTTGGTCCAGAAATATTTTTGAATGGTAGTAAAACGATTTCCCCTAGTTTCTTTGTAAAGCAGGTTAAATGTGGAAAACAAAAAGTTTATCTGCTTTTTCTATTACAGTACAACATAACTGCATAAACCCTTATACTGGACACATGCGATATAATCTGTATCTATAGTGTACCTGTAATAGGCAGCTTTACTATTTTATTCAAGCTACTTTATAAGTTAAAGAAACATTTTGTAGAGTTAGAAGACTGAAGATCCCAAAGCCAGCAGAATTATTATGCTGGGAGGATGTCTGAGACTACCTGGTAGCTGACCTAACATCCCAAAGAGATTGTCTTTTACTTTTTAAGTTTCTTCAAAATTCTTTTTGATGCCAGCTGCAAAATATCTCTCTACTATCTTCAACTTACTAGAAATACTTTAGAGCAATTTCTCCAGAGGTTGCTAGGGATTCCTTGAACAATTTGCGTGTTCCCAGGTCAGTTTAAGTAACACCAATGATTTTCTGGCTATCTGTAAGGGTGACATTTTTCCCACTGGCCAGCAATGAAGGAGGTATTCTTCCTACAGACCACCGCACTAACGTACAGTGAGCTGTGGATATAGTAATTATAGCTGGGTTCCCTAAAGACCTGAATGTTATTTCAAGGGGTTCCTAATGTTGAAAAAAAGTCAAGAAACTCAGATATAGGTACATCAACAAAAACATTTTCTATCTTACCTGTTTACTATGGTAGAAAATAATTTGCCCTTAAATGAAAAAAGTCTGGACAACCATATTTCCTACGAGAAGATTTGAATAAACGCAACTTTGCAGCTCTTAAAGCTATCTATGAGAAGAGAGTGTACTCAAAAAATGCAACAGAGTTGGTAATGAATGTTTAAATCATTGCATGAAGAAACTGAAATGACTTTTGTTGGTGACCATGAAGAATTGACGCCACTCTCCCAGGTCACTAACACTAGTCATTTCAGAGCCATCTGCAAAAAGGGAAGAAATAGCAGGGGACTCAGACAAGGGAGGATTGCGGAGGCCCTTTGCAGAGACACTGCCCCTGATTTAATAAAGCTCTTCAAGGTTGGAGAAGATACACTGTTATCGGTGAACCTGGGTGATCCAGCAAACCTGGAATGGATTTCCTAAAAGTATTTTGCTATTTACTACCAAATGTTTAGAATCCTTAACCAGATCCATTGCAGGTTTGCAGGATCACCCAGCTTCACTGATGAAAGTGTATCTTCTCCAGCCTTGGAGAGCTTCAATAAATCAGCCCACTGTCAGTTTGGCCTGCTGGGGCAAGGTTACAATGTTTCTTCGAGGCATAACATTGAAAATGTCAATTTAACTGACTGTATGGACTATGTATCTCTATGCTTGTAAACTACAATGTGTATCTGTTTACTAGCATCCAATGCTTGTCATAGACCATGCAATCTCGTCTCAATGATATGTTTGATAGCAAATACAATTGATTTAAAAAAATCTTTGTGACTGACTATAAGTACTCATTGTACTATCCACTTTTTTAAATATGAATCTAAAGCACGATGTATTTTATTATATCTAATCAAAATATTTAGTATGAGAAAAAAACAATTGAAAAAAAACTCCTCGCCTGATTAACTTACAAATGACATCCCAACTAATCAATTGAAAATTAAATTGTTTCGATACAAGCTAAAAAACTAAACCTAAACTCAGAATTTTTACTTTACCTAAAAGGGTAGACTACCCTTTTATTTACAGTAAAAATTGTTTTTGCTTTTTTTTCAAATGCAACACCCTTTTTAAAAAAAAAATGCAGCACCGCCTCTTTAAATCTTGATTGCCACGACGCCTGTGCAGTGCAAGATCGGGCCGAACACGGATTCTGGGACCCGATGGAAGGAACCTTGCGACGCATAGACTGATCTGCAGGAATAAAGGTGTTTTTTTTTATTTTGAGTTTAATTACGCTTACAGACCGTGCAGGTAAAAAAATTTTAAAGTGGAAGTTTTTGGGTTTCAGGGTTCAGTAAATACAAAGGCTGCCAAATAATAAGCTCCCCTTATAAAACTTCTTTCAACTAGTCTAATAGATAATACGCAACAAAAAAAACCCTTTTCTTCAAAAGATTTATCAGTGGTCACATGACCGCTATCTGCCCACTTCTCCTAGTACAGAGGCTGGGGACAGAGCCTGGTACACAGGATAGACTTTAGAGGTCTTCTGGGAGAACAACAGCCATTTTCTGTGAAGGAGCCACTATCAATCAAGTGGTGTTGCCTGTAACAAAATCAGTAGTGAGTAATATGGGGAACTAAACAATAGGTAAAGCTTACAGATTTGGAGCATCAAGAATGCTTGACCTGCATACATTTTACCAGGTCTGTTCCCTAGAAAGTATTTCAGTCACATGATAGCTAGGCAACTGGCATTTTCAGAATCGGAAACAGTAATGGATGCCTCTGTATTCTGCTAGTACAAGTTTTACTTTAAAAATGTTTTCCATGACTCAGCTGCACGATACCGATAGAAGGGGACAAGTAAGCAGCACCCTAAGGAGGACAGCAAAGCGGCCTTTCCCAATTGGTTTTTCATCAATATGATTAATGAACATTTGAAAGACCACTGTACACGTCAGGTTTTCACATGAGACAAGCATGACAATCATGTAATGTGTGTACAAAGATTTACCTGTTCAGGTACAGCTTCATGAGCACAAGGGATAAAGGAATGACATGGCCTTTAAGACTTTAGGTCTGAGTTATCAAATCTCTCAAAAACTGGAGAAGATAGTCAATCATGGGTGCACCTGGGTGATCCTGCAAACCTAGAATTGTTCTCCCATGAAAGTCTATCTTCTTCAGTCTTTGAGAGCTTTATAAATCAGGCTCATTGTTTTAAAAGGTAGCAGATCTAATGTATTGCAAAGGAACATTTAAAAAAACGCTTAATTCTTGCTAAATTTGCAAAGATTGTTTAAATGAAACAGCAAATTAAAGCAACCAATCAGATCCCAGTTGTAATTACAATTTATTTAATGTAGGTAACATAAAAGCAAGAGCCTCTTAGTTCCTGTGAACATTGTATACATCTTCCCATTGTCTCTTTTAGGTTTTGTGTATAATCCAAGTAATAAAAAAATCTATTTATACTTGCAAAAACACTCCATAAAATCTACTATAGCACATTTATCAAAAACAATGGGTGTGGGTAAAAAAAGAGGCGGGGAGGGGGAACATTTTTGTCTTAAAGACAAAGAGATTTATTACTTCTTATGGAATCTTTATTCGTTTTTTTTTTTACAAAGAATGCTTTCAGCTCCACACATCATATGGTTTATAATATATTTCTGCATGTGCTAAGGAAACATTTTATAGAGACAAGACAAACTAATTAAAAAGCTCATTGTATAGCTGACAGAAACTCTCATCCCTGCATAAACATTCACAATATTTGAATAGCCTCATCACCCTTGATAAATCAGTTTTATGGCAAAGTAAGTCTGATTGCTGTACCCTTCAATGAGGTGTTTGTGTTTTATTCACCGGTCCACGCGTTTCATTCTTATATATGCACAATTGTATTATTTAACTAAACAGAATGGCGTGAGGATGACTTAAGCAAGCAAAGTTGCTTGTGATGATCTCAGAGGGTGAGCTCTTCCCCAGTTATTAGTCTTCAGGGGTCTTATTAGAGATGAAGGGCATATTCACACTGAATATATAAGGACAGAGTAACCTTTTCTACATTAATGCCATGTTAATTAAAATAGGAACTGAAGGTTTTGAAGTTATGTATCATTGTTTCCAGAGATAGTAGGATTGGTTCTTAAGGTCCAGGCATTTGGGTAACAACCATTCAAGTTATAATTATAGACTAATAATTGGAAACTCGAAAAGATTGTTTCCAGCCCACAAAGAACACATTTCTATACACAACAATGGATACTGCATGTTTTTTATTATATGCTTTGAAAGCAACAGTGATAGGTTGGACCACAGAAAATTACAATATAAACATCTGTATTACCATTTCTACACCCAAAACGGATTACTCCATTTCCAAGGAAATTGAGCAAAGAATGTCTGATCAGTCCCTGGGCTAATAATGCTAATTATGTAACTTCAGCAGGGAATAACCCTCTACGCCTCTACAATCAGTACATATTAGATATAGGCTTATGGGAGATATGGGCATGTGGCTCGAATATGTGCTATTTTAAAGGCATATTGTGTTTCCAGTGTGTGCAGCTTCAAATATTATGATTATACCTACTTTTCATGCAGTTCTATCACATTGTGATCAAGACACACATAAAAGGCGCGCAAGGTATGCTTTGAAGTAAATGGAGGGTGAGATTATGGCATGCAAACATGGGCATTCCCTTTGAATATATATATTTCTTTAGTGCATGTTTGCTACATTGGTGAAGCCCTATGTAGGAAGTACTGTCAAGACACAAATGTCCATATTGCACACTGAACAAATATAAAAAATGCATCTAAGCATTTTCAATTCACTTCCATTCACTTAATCATGTTCTCTTGATAAAGTTGCAATCAGTATTGCCTCTTTCAACAAGCAAATCCATAGATGTACACAAGAATCAAATGGACAAATATTCATACAAATCTTCAAGAGCCAAAAGTGACAGTGTGCTCTTTGTTGGTGGCCCATCTTTATATACCATTTACAGTTATATTGCAGGTTTGTCTAAAGCAAATCTTTCACCTTACCCATTTCCAAATAGTCATTAGCTCTTGAAAGATCTCCCTTCCCTGGAAATTCACCTTTCCAATGCTCCACTGCCCTTTTTATTCACCCAAATACAAAATATCAGGTATTTCTGAATACTCCTAAAGATAAACTAATTTGATAATAAAAGAAAGGGGTAGTTTCCTGCCTGTAGAATCTTTAAATTTGCTCTGAATGGACAAACTGGCAGTTCTCATGACCAGCCCTTCCTTCACTAAAGAATGGGACATCGATGAATCAGTAAACTGGAGGCAAATCTGAAATCCCAGCTCACACTTAACCACAGACCACTACACATCTAAAATCTACATATCAGTTACTCAATTCACTTTCCATTGTTTTAATATATTTAAAGGTTATATCATTGTCACTGTATTATATCAACAATGACACTTGTATAAAAATGGAAAGAAGAAAAAGAATTATAAAGGCAAGCAGACACTTTGCAGATTGCCTCTAGCTACTATTACTTACAAGTATAATCCGAAAACAAGCATGTTCAGCTGGACTTAAACATGAAAAATCATACTGATGTGTTTGGCAAAGAAATACTCGTTGGGATTTGTACTAATTGCAGATCACTGTTTCTTGGGTTGAGATCACATTGTAGCAAAAAGGATATTATTATTCAGTGTTTTCCTGATGTATGTGTGTGTTTTAATAAAAGCAGGCTGTTTGGTATAAATATTGATTGTAGCATGGTGAGAACATTTGAATAGACAATATGGACCAAGGGAGGGAAATATAGATCTGTCCTGTAATGACTTAAAATGCATTTATAGGCAGTTTATTTCAGCTTCTCATTCCATAATTTCAAGGTGTAAAACAATGTATATAGAAGATTGAATAACAGCTTTATAGAAATCGCAGAATCCTGTAAACATAACAATAAAATGTATATTTTGCAATAAAAAAAAATGTTAACATTTTTTGCTGCCAGAAGGGTATAGGTAGACATTTGGGAACTGGTAATTAGCACCGATTAAAGCAGGGGAATCACCAATTAAGCACTTTTTGATCTTCAAAATATCTAGATCCATGAGTTAATAAAAAAATCATGTCATTTAGGAAAAAATGCATTTTTGTTTAATAAATTGTATTATTTTATGTATTTTACCACTCCAAATGCATGGGAATTTGTTGCCCCACTGCAACTTGTCAGATGTAGATGTTAATGGAACCTATCATGGCAGAAACATAGAGGCTCCCACTGCTGACCTCCTAAAAATACTCATGGTCTGCTAGCCTTCACTGATGAAAATGTATCCTCTCCAGCCATGGAGAGCTTTAACAAATAGGCTCAAAGTGGGCAAAAAAAGACAATATTCCTGAAAAATGTTTTTTTGATATCTTTAAGAAATTGCTAAAATAGAAGAGTTGGGATTAGGGGGTATCTATTCAAGAAAAAGCTGATCTACATTCTCCCATTGCCACCAGAAAATATGTAAAGTTGTTATGGTCTGGCAGTGCTGTAGTCCTAGGTTTAATTCCCACCAACATGCGTATAACGTGTATAATTTTTTCCATGTTTGAATTTAGTTTTTACAGCTCTGGTTTTCTTCCCCTGTAAAGAACAATACTTCTAAGATAACAAGCTTCCACCCAAATTGCCTCTAATGTTTGGCTGCCCATGTGTGACTGTGAATGTCCATGTAAGGTCCCTTGGGGGGAAAACTACAATATAGAAAATGTTAAAATGCTATAATAATAAGTACAATAAATACTGTGGATAAATGGGCTCAAGCTTTTGTTGGGGCTAATTATTCATGAATAAAAACATATACACACAAAGCTGGGAGTTACTTTGATATGCAGTTACAGTGTGATAAAAAAAATCTAAGTAGTGAAATGTAAATGAGTGTGCTCATATTGACCTCTATCAAAATCATAGCCTTCAAGCATTAATTTCCTTTCAAAATTTGTATAATCCATGATGTGACATTTGGAAGTGCTCACTCTTTATGAATACTTGTATATGCATTTCTATTTGCATTGATGTGAACAAGTGTTTTGTAACAATGTGATGCACTGCAGTGTCACAAATGGAAAGCAATCCAGTGACAGAATAATGCTTTACAGATTTTGACTTACCTTTCAGTGAGAAAATATTTCTTTATTATTATGTACATTAATCACGTAGTATGATGACAATCTTCTATCCTGTGGTGCCAGTTGATTTAGCTAATTATACAGTAGATAGCCCCGTTCCATCACCTTTCAAGCATAAGTAATAATATTGTATCTTTAATATATTTCCATCAGCCTCTTTTTGCCATTTTAATTTTAAATGTCTAAAAAAAAAAAACCTGTCAACCTTGATATACCTTGTTGACCTGGGTGAATGCAATTATTTAGCAGTTGTATTTCAACATAGTTTTTTTTTTTTTTTATTAAAATGTATCTTCTTGGAGTAGATTACACCAAAACAGACTAAATATAATTGGATTTTCGTTATATGGCATTGTCATTGATATGCAACATGCTTTTCAAAATTGCAATGTATAACCTTAATATTTGCGAGTCTATCAGGACTTTGGCATAAAAATGTATATTTTCTAATATTCTCTCTTGCACCGAAATGATTTCATTTATATGCAAATGAGGCTCAGCTCCACACCTGTTTCTTGTTTGTTACAACTGTGGGAATTATTTGCACTTAGTAATAAAATTCCATAAACTGAATTTGTCACCAATATGGTAGGGAGAGAGAAAATATATCTTTTTTTTACCTTTAGCAGACACTTGCTTTTGTTTTTAGTTTGAAAGATTGATGGCATCTAAAAGTATTTTTTTATTAACAGAACAAAGCATAATTTGTCTTTTTTAAAGTGCATGGCGGATCTTTTTAGATTGAGTCGACTGTTGTTTTGTTTTTGCTTACCACTCTGATTAAGCTGAATGAAAACAAATCCTTTAAGGCTGATATTATACTAATATAGAACTCTTACATAAATATTATATAATATATAGGGAGCTTTTCAGATAAATGTACAGTGCATACTTGAAATGAGATTTTCTGAGAGTCACTGAGTACTGCACTGTCTCACCTTATGCATGAATTGGAATACATTGAATAGCATACTATGATATGGGGGAAAAACATATGGCAAGTTTGTAAAAACTCAAACAGTTTTAAAATAACTGTGAGCATAATTATTGTACACACAATTAACTGCCCTCTAAAGTCTGGCTGTTTACCAGTCCTCGGGCTAAAGTGATGACAGGGACTGGCATTCTGAAATCTGTTTACCATGAAAATACTCAGCTAGGAATAGGAGACTGCCATCTCTTCATTACAAAATATAAAAACACTTCAACAAACCCAAGCCTTCAACATTATGGCATTCTAGACCTTCCCGGGCACCACTTTCATCTTCTTCCATGTTTGTTGTTTAGGGTGACATAACCCCCATACATGTTCATGATAGTAAATTCATCCTGGCATAAAGGCATGCATAGTATTAACAATGAGCTGTGCAGTATGATTTTTGTAAGACTAGCTACCAGACAGAAGATGAGCTTTTTTGATGAAGAAAACTACGCAGTCTCTTCTGCAATTAAGGCCTGCCAACAATTGTTCAAATTTGCACTATAGCTCCACTTTATTTCTCTTATTTGCTCCTTTTAGTCGGTGAAATATACTACAGTAGGTTTTTTTTTATAGAAGTTATTTAATATGTAAAAGTACATACATACATTAGATTGTAAACAGAATACCTGAATATACATAGATATAAGCTTTCCTTAATCCCATGCACTACACCAGTTATGCAGAAAGAGGCAAATGAAGCACTATGAGCCAACCAGGCCTCCATTGCTTTACACATTTAAAATAATACTTTTTGCTGTGAGTAGCCTTAACCACTACAAAGCTTAACTGTTCATTGCAGCTATAGGATTGTAAAAAAGGTGATATACTTATCTTATATACTTATGACCCCCCCTATACAGACAATGGCTGTGTTTTTATTGGATGTCACATGAATAGCTTCCACTATATGATATGCTCTTCTTCTGGTCCAACACCCCTTCCTATTCTTGTGACTTTACTGCCCTGTTCCTGAGCCTCAAGACTGTCTGTTCTAGCAGACATGGGGATGACTGCCTGATTACAAATTACTATTTGAATTCACTTCCTCAGAGCGGATTAAAAGAAAAAAAATCACAATTATTCTGGATTTCTGGCCATTTCTTGTGAACAGTGGTGTAGTAGGGCGGGCACGCCATGCCCTTACTTTTTTCAGGACTCCCCGATATGCTCTCCCTTGCCATGGATAGTCTTCACTATTACCGTGCCCCTTCTTTTTTTATGACTACACCCCTGCTTGAGAAGCACAAGATTTTTATTCTGATATTCTGTCATAGTCATTGACCGATTTTTGTTGGTGGTGGACCTGCTGAAATGCATAGGACATCACAAATCAGCCCATTGTGATCAGTCCTTTACATGGGGCTTGAGAGAACAAACCACAACAATGTTCCTAATTGACTGTAATGGTGTTCAAATTTGGGGATTTACCAAATCACAATTTTTGGACCTGTTGAGATGAACATCCCTAGAACCTAACAGATACATTCAAGCAAGCCTAGCAAGAGACTGTCATCCAATAGCATATCTACATCCTTCCCCAATAGGATATAGTATCCCTAATGTAGCAAAAAGTAGCAATAGAGTGCAACAACCTCTTACATTTAATTGGATTTAGAATTACCACAATGAGTTCACTAAAAATTACTTCTACAGACTAACTATTGTATTTCTATAATAAATAAGCCCCAATGTGTTATTTGATGGAGAAGCAATAAAATTTTGCAGTTGAAAGTAAAATCAAGCCAAGACATACCTTTTAAATCCTTTGGGGATGGTGTGCATTACTTTATTACAATAGTGATATATGTCCGTGGTTGTCATAAAATATGTCAACATTTTCTAATCCTTTTTATTCTATATGCATTGTGAGGAAGTCACCAAGGAAGATACAAAGTAACATGTGAAATATATTGGTATGATGTTAGTAGTTCATGTATAAACCCTTGCTGAGCATGAAAACATATACGTTCTCCTTGTGCAGTACATACATTTATTGGCAGGGTAGATGTGGGGAGGCAGATACTTGTACTGGACATCAGGCAAAAATGTATGGAATAATGTGAATGTTTTGTGGTAGAGGATTGAACACAGTTAGCTTTTAAGTTTGATCATTTTCAAATAACACCAACATCTTTGCCAAAAACATAGACATAAACATTTGTACAAATAGAGTTACTTAGTTGCATCTTGATTGGCCAGGCAGGATTTTGTAACTCACAATGCATGGGAATTCATTCAGTCAAGGCTGCAATGGAGGATGTCGGGATACTCAGCATGTCCTGGCATCCTGTAGCTGGAAAAGAAGATTGCAAACAGGCAGGTAATCATTTTGTATTGCAAAATATAAATCCTGCCTGCTCACAGTTTTTGAATGTGACACTATAGTTCTGCTTTAAGTTCTACTGAAAAAGGGTATGCTGATCAAGAATAGAGGAAAAGGACCACTTTTTTTTGGATTAAAAAGAGATTTTTTTTGGCTTTCTAAGCACTTGTCAAATAGCATTGGTTAAGCATCTGGAAGGTCCATCCCTGTCCCTATGTAACTTCTATCCACACGTAAAAATTTTCAGCACTGTGAATAGAGCTAGTATGCCCACCCCTACCTTTTACAAGTCTGATCCACATGCATACAAAGCAGTCCACATAGAAGACAAAGTTTGTACAAGCCAAATTTACCATCAGGCTCTTTGTATTATTAAGTGAACCAAACCAGCAATGTGTAAGAACTTCACTTACTCCAAACATGGTCTGGTGCAGGAAGACTTGGGTCCTAGGTTAGCTCCCATGTAAATGTGCTATTCTAATGCAATCCTTTATGTGCTTTTAGTTTCTAAATAATTCTAAAAAAATATTTGAATATATTTAGATAAATATTTTTGGGTTAATTATGGGTTACTGTACCCATTTTTAGTATGTTACTTTTTTTCTGACAAATATATTTAAATATCACTTGGTAAACAGGTACAGATTTTACTTTTAAAACTAGTAGCATAGAAATAGGGTTGGTATCAGGTTAGCGTGTTTTTTTTTTTTTGGTTTGGTTAAACACCAGCTAATTATGATTACAAATGTTGTATACTTAAATTGCATGCCTAAAACTAACATTTGGAACATGTACTTAACACTGAATGCCATTGAAAGGAATTGTACTATAATTCAGAACACATTGCTGTATTGTTACTAGAGTTTAAACATTGCCATTTAAAACATATTTTTTTCCGGCACTTTTCCATTATTCCAAAAGGTATTTTCAAGTAGATTACACCCTTGTATTTATTAATGGTGCACACTATGAAGAAGTATTATTAAACCAACTCTGCCCAGTTCTCATTTAAGTTGACATAGAACAACACATTAACAATTTAAACATGGTTTATTGCAGTGTTCCAATGTTCATATGCAGCTTGATGCCTTCCTTTATATAAATGTGGCAGCAAACCAAAACAAAATGGTTTCAATGCAAATGTCGGTAATAAAAGTAATATGCTTGCAAACACTATTGAAATAAAAGTTATGTTACAAATGAAAAATAAACCTCTTTTATATGTGGAAATAAATATATGTTGAGATAAGTACATTCCAAAGAAGATGTAATCTTTGAAATGGGAATCCAGATACTCCTTTTGTAAATTCTGGGAAAGGTTAGACCCTTTGCCATAATATTATTGCTGTTAGTTTTTTACATTTCGGAGTATTTCCTCTTGTTTCCTGTTTAAGTTACATTCACACACTTGCTATGAACTTCTTGCTTTACCTCTCTAGAGTGAATTTTCCATGTAACTATGCAGATTCCACTAGAGTCAATAGAGACCAAAACACACTAGAGAGGTTCTAAAAGTAACTTACTCCATCCAAAACCTAAAAATGTGTGGGCTCAGTTTACTCCATCTCTGTTCTATGTGTATCTGAGTATGTCTTTGTGTCTGTTATTCAGATATTGGTTTACATTCTTTTATTCAGATTTTGGTTTACATTATTTTATGTTTTTTCTTTTATTTTGTTATGCTGCTGATGTTTTATGTATGTTTGTTTATACAAATGTTGTAAAATCTATGCAAAATAAAAAAAAAGTTTGTTTATAAAAAATGTGTGGGCTTTAAATTTAATCAAATGATTAAAGTGGTACTAAACCAAAAGAAAAAAAAAATCACACCTACCTTTAATCCCGCAGGTCCCTCAATGGCACTGGTCCTACCCGCGATGTGGTCCTGCGTCATCCTAAAATTCCTCTTCGTCCTGGCGCTAAGGAAGCGCTGGGCACCGCCATCTTCTTTCTTCACTTTCGTCTTCTTCCTCTGTCTTCTTGGCATATCACCCGATCTCACACTGCACAGATACGAGATCAGGTGACGTAGTCTGCTGTAAAGGGGAGAAAAAAGAGACACACACTGTGCTTGCGTGAGATCAGCATATTTTTCCCTTAGTAGATCTCAGGCATGCACAGAAGGAGCACCCAGAGCCTCCCGGGATGCGTGATGTAGGTATCCTGGGAGGCTCTGCGCTCCCATTCAGAAGCAACCAAGACTGAAAGGGGAGGTTTAAAGAAAATAAAGGTTTACACTTTTATGTAAAGTGAAAATTTTGAGTTTAGGTATGCTTTAAAAGCCTGTAGCTTTCACCCACTACACAATACTACTTTTACTAAGTACATTTTTAAATGTTTCAGTGCTTTTAAAATAAATACATATTGCAAGCCTAAAAAAGACCTAAAGTGATAATAGCATCTTCAAGTACCTGGGTTAGTATTAGATTTGATCACTGGGTCTTTGTGGGGATTTTGAGATGCTAGGCTTAGGCTGTCATAGTTTTCAATGCAGAGATCCACACTTTCTGTTTGTCCTGGTGACCAGAATGGTCAAGTGATAATTTTTTTTTATTTTTTCAACTTTTGATTTGCCACTGAAATAAGACTGGCATTAAATTGTTTGTAATTCCTTTTGCTGAAAACTGTCAAAGTGGGAATTTTTCTTACTTTTTAGAGATGTTTTTACACTGTTGTATCTGTGGGGAATTAAATGAAGTTCATTCTCCCCACACATGGCAAAAAAGCCTGTTAAGTACATTCATTTGATCTGACATCACCTTTTGTAAACCACTGTGTACAGCAGCAAAATCAGCAAAACATTCTGTCCACTCTGTCCAGCAATGTCACTTTCATCAGCAAGGAGAATTAAGAAATAGGAGCAGCCCCTGCTTCCCTTTAGCTTGAAATGTATTTTATCAGCATTCCAAGCACACACTCTGTGGCTGTGCACAGTTGAAGGGGATTTCAGGGGCAGATTAGTTCCTGACTAATGCTAACCTTATAGCCATTCTGGCCCCAGTGCCTTTTGTAGTGTTAAGTTAGGCTGACTTGTTGCTGCAGGGTGAATTCATAAGATTTACTGTTGCTGACCTTGCCTGTTTCTGACTCTGTGAGTGAATGTTGCCTGGACTATGCTTTTGTTTTGCCCTTGAATAACTCATTTGGTGGACTGATTGCCTGTGAATGACCTCTGGCTCTGTATTCTGGAGTTGTCTCTGCTGGAATCTTGGTACTACATTATCTGTGGGGTCCTGGTCCCCTGTCAGTCCTTCCCCAGACATTATTCCTTGTGCACCAAGTCCTGGGGACAACTGTGTGCTGGGAAGACACAAATAGCCTCCTGAGGCTGAGTGGGGCCTTGCTTTAGGTGAAGAGGTTGGCGTTAATTGGGGGACTGGTGTCTTTCGAGTACTGTTGTTGGACCAGAGCCTTACAGTAATGCTGTCTAACTCCCAAAATTATTGGACAGAAAAACAGATGACACACGCTGACCTGAATGCACTGGTTTATTGACAACTACATTAGAAATGAGGATCAATATTGATAAATATAAAGTTCAGGTTCTAAAAACATACATACATTATAGAATGCAAATCTGTAACTTTAGTACTAGCAAGATACTATCTTGTATTTAAAGATACTTAAATGTGAGTTAAGGAAAGAAAGAGAAAAAAAGAAGACATAACAAAAATTTTGCAGCTCTACAAACCATTAGTAGGATTTTATCTAGAACATACAGTTCAGTTTTGAGCACTAGAAAAACCAATGCTGAGAGAGAAGAAGAACAAGGATGCTGCATTGCATATCCTTTCTGAAGTAGCCAAGCTCAACTATTTATTTATTCACTCTTCAGCAACTAATATGTGATTTTTACTTTTTCTTTTACTTTCCTGGTATCTTAGCCCATGACGGTAAGACACTGTAACAGAATATGTTAACACACCTATTTACCCTTTTAGACTGTTATACAGTCATGCTTTTCCTAGGTTAGTGATTCTTAATGTTTGATGGTCTGTCTTATTGTCATGTTACTTATGTGTTCTATATGTGACACTTGTGAACACCTGGTTGGATTGTTTACTTTGTTGACATAAATTGGTACGTTAAAAATTTCCTATTAGATTATTTTTCAAATGTAATATTTTGAGTCAAGGTACTGGTAGATAACTTTTGGGTGAGTGGATCTACCATCAGAGAGATTTATGTATCATTTTCATACTCTTTTATAAACAATCCTATTATAAACTGACGTACCTATTTTTAACTTAACCTATTTTTAAAAAAACAGGAAAAACACATTGAATTTTGATAAATCTAGGGCACAAAATTCAGTTGTCACTGCTAACATTTAAAACAGTAATCATTAAAAATGCCAATGTAATTATTATGAATAAAAATGTATATTGAATAAAATTAACATGGAATAAAATGACTGGTGACAGGAACAAGGGCTATAGTGATATGTGATAGGGCTTGCATGACAAGTGACAGCAACAAGAGCTGTGTAAGAGTTACATGGACTGGGGTGAAAGTGACAGCCTGTCATTGGCCCTAATTTATTAAAGCTTTCTTAGGCTGGAAAAGATACACTATCATGGGAGAACCTGGTTGATCCAGCAAATCTGGAAAACCTATCGAATAGCTAATGATTTTAGGACATCCGTTCCAAGTTCGATGGATCACCCAGGTTCTCCCATGATGTAGTGTTTTGTTTTTTTTAATTTTTTTTTATCATAAAAAAAAAATAATGCGTGTCCCACCACAGCAGAAAAAAATAATTCTTTACTTTTCTTGTTTTAACTAAAATTTTCCTTTGCCAGCAATGTCCAAACAGGATGCCCCAGGATGACAAGTTGGTAGAATTCATTGGATGCTCTTAGCATCACAGTGGGAGCTCCACAGGGACAACAGAGGTCCTGCTGGGTCTGGCAACATTACTATACGTATCATAGCTGAAATTCAACTTTGTAAATTCATAGCACTGTACAGTGCTGTGTAATATTTTGGCACTTATTAATAGCATCCAATGTTGAAAATAACTTTTTAGCTCTGCTAGCGTGCAGGGTTTTTTTTTTAACATTCCATGGATAAGGTGCTTGCGGTTCAGTACTAAATCCAGGGAATATCCCTGTGTGACAAAACTTATTTTATCATATTTTTTTATGTCTGGTTACCAACCATAAAACTATGTATCTAGCGTATCTTCAAGCCTTTCTTGTGCCAAGGATCTTGGTGCTAAAAAGCACCAATTAAGGACTATTATTTCTTGTCTGCATCACACCAGCACTAAATAAATACTGTTTTGGTTAACATAACCTAAATTAAACACTATTTACAAGCAAATATGCATATATGGGTTAATCAGCCAGACTAACTATTATATTTGTTAATAAATTCCAAAACCACTAAATCCTGCATGAACCAAGAAAAATAATTGTTTTTAAATTTTTACCAATACCAATATTTACACTTTTATACACATTTTACCATCACAGAAAAGGTGCATGTTCTTATAGATTGTTTTATTAGAATCAGTTTGAGCAATTAGGTATCTAGAGGTTATGCAAAACAGAAACAAAAATTGTGAAAAACACAAACTGCAAATCACAACACTTTAAAACAGAATAAAGAAAATTTGAACAAAATAATATGTAAAAGTGTAGTTTTCTTATGAACTGATATGTAAACTGAAAGCTGGGCAACTCCATAATGTTTATTATTTATTTTACTTTTTAAAATATTCCATCAAATATGCTTAAAAATGTCTGAGATTCCTCATCTGTACTATCCCTGAAAAAAAAAAAAATCATCAAATGTGCAGAAATGGAAATGGGATTTGCTTATCACATCTTATACATACTCACACCAGCTGCAAACCATCACTAAAACTGAAAAGCACAAATAACCAACAACCCAAATAATGATTTTTAAAAAGATGACATTATATTAAGACTAATATCATCAGGAAACTGCTTTGTAGAGTTGCAGTAAAACGTTGTAGTAAAAAGTGTAATTTTGACAAAATAAAACATTGCCAGAATCAACTGTCAATTTCAAGTACATTTAAAAGCAATATTATTTTATTCAATTAGGTAACAAATGATTAAAACCTGCCAGGGTTATTGTTGACACCTGCATCCCATTGTAGAGATCTTACCTTTACTTCTCGTCCAACAGTACACAGGAGTAAATTTCTCTAAAGTATAGGAAATTTTCTTTTGGACAGTTGTTACCAGAACGTGTCCCCCTTTTTCTGTTTTGGCGACAATTTCGAATTGTCACTTTTCAGTTTCAGTTCTGGTAAAAACAGTCAACAGAACTAATAAAGAGTAATAAATCGGGATACATCACTCTTCCAAAACTATAAAGAAGGTTAGGTTAAATTCTAAATACTATTTTCTAACTAACATGTAAATATCTTCCTATGCACAATGTTTCACAGCACAACCCTCTCCATCTATTACTGCTTGGTAAAATATTATTCTTGTCAGTAGCCATAACCTAGTAAATCTCACAATAAACAGATTCATAAACTAGAACTGTACTGAGGCTAACAGCAATCCTCACAAATAAAGCACACCAACCTATAATTACATATATTACAGATCTGCCCAGTATTGTAATGTAACCTAAATCTCCCATATTGTTGATGTTTAGAATTAGGTCAGTTTACTTATACAACTTCATTACAAGCACATCTGAGACTCACCTTCCATAAGTGTCCATGCTTATGTAGCAGCATACCCATACATCAACCCTTTCAGCCAATACATAAATACCATATGATTAGCCTTTATTTACTTACAAACAAGTGCTGCACTAATACTGCAGTTGCACAGTCAACAAAACACTTTAACCTACTAACTGAACAAAAAGTCACCCATTTGCTTTCCTTTTTAGAAAATGTGCCCTGGAGCAGAGCTCCCATGCCCTTTTTATGAAAGGTTACCTTGGGATGAATTAAATACATTTAAAACTGTATTAAAATCTGTTTTGTACCAACAACAGTATGAAAATGAAACCATTTTCAGATAAGACGAGAAACCTGTTTCTATATAATCTTACTTTTCATGGCCTGTAGCATTACTTATGAAAAAGTTTCCAGACTGACAAATGCTATATCCATCATTGGCACACTTTGTGTTCTCCAGGTATTGTTCATCCTGTAATATATTTTATGGAAATTAGCTCAGGAGAACCAATATGCATGTTTTGTTGGCTTCTATTCAACCAGTAACATAAACTTACAGGTCTTTTCCCATTTAGTCTGTAGTTAGATATTCCTTTATTCTCTAAATTTGCATGATTTTGCATAGCATACTCGGTATTATTTCTGAAAAAAAGGTGTTTACAATTTTTAAATCATATATATCATATTATATAATCTGAATTGTTAAAACCTAGTTCTGCTTAAATAACAACTATTAGTGTTCCAGTATTCTGGGTCCTCACCTAATAGTTATAGGAAAATGGTATTGTTCCCAGCAAATGTCATATATGTCAAATGTATATGATTTAAAATATTTTGGCAGTGAAGCCAAATCTGCAAGTTCATCAGCCAGTCTGCTTTACGACAAAGGGCTCTCTGTACACAAAGATTCCAGAGCATGTCAGCTATAAACATACAGACTTTTGGTAATGCTGCTTACACCTATACTGCCCAAAAACATGAATACTAATATTATTGCTATAATTATTTCAGAGCAACTATAACTATTTGAACACCTCAGGCATTTAAATGCACTACACGTGTAAAAGAATCATTTGCGTAGTCACCTATCCTACTCGGTATGTCATGATAGAATGAGATTCACATTTATTCTTCTAATTCCAACTTATTTTGTCAATATAAATAATGCAGTGAAAAAAATGGCAACAGAGATGATTTCTTGCAGAAGTTTAGACTGCACGTTAGCTACTTTTTTTTAAGGATAATAGAAGTTAAAAATGGCAGTTTATTTTTTCTACTTTTTATTAAAAAAAAAACAAATTTTTACAAGACCAAAGCTTTTAAAAAGGAATCATTTCAATCAAATTTTATCTCAGATTATGCACAATAATCATATTACACAATCACTTACTTGATTATGTCAGTAGACTCAAGAATAGTATTTTCCTGTGGAGCAGAGGATGAGTATGTTGTTGCTGGGGCAGTACTAGAACCTGCTAAAAGTTTCCAAGTTTAGTTCAGACTTCAGTAAAACAGAGATAGACATATTATTGTTTCACTTACATTTGCATTAAATAATATGGTATATTTCTGTATCTGCATAGGTAAAAGTTCTAAACTGCTTATTTTGATGTGTTAAAGCCTAAAGTTTTTTTTTGCACTTTAAAAATACTTTAAGAATACTGACCTACAATCAAAGGCCTTTGTTTTAAGCACAGGCATTTGGAATTTTATAGGATCTACAAGGGGTGTACGAAAATTCACAGGGTCCTAGGGCCATTTTAAACCACTTTTGTGCTTTAGGCAGGACAACCCATGGTTACAACATGCATTGTCTGCACAAACCTTTTGCCTCCTCCACTTGTTCTACACAGTTTTTACTAACAGCAGCTGTCTTTTTCTGTTCTCTCTTCTGATTAGCTGCCCCTGTACAGCCTATGTGTGAGGATGCACTCTCCTGTCTGCTTCCTGCTCCATTGCTGCTAGGCTTTTGCAGCACCAGCAGCTCCACAATAGAGCTTTCATTCTCACCACTATGGGCAGGCTTAGACCTTTAGAATAAGCGTTCCCACATGGGTCGTGGTGGCTGACACCTTGCTAGTCAATGCAGTGCTGGTTCTCAATGAACCAGCATTTGAACATTTGACAGACTGCAATACTGCCACCCTCATTCTGGGTCTGCCATGGGGAAACTGCTTACAGTGTCTTCCCCGCAAGGCAGTGGTTCACTAACACAAGAAAGCAGTAACCACACAAAAATCTTACTGCCTGTCTAAACATTAGTGCACTGATTACTGTCTAAACACTAGGCACTGATTTAGATGACCTAGACCTGGAAACAGCCCGAAGGTTTTCTTCTTTTCTTTTCAAAAATTTAAATTGACCCCCACAAAAAAACACACCATTACACAAAAGACTAATTACCACAGTCATATAGACAGTCCTGTGCCCCCACAGTGTTGGTTTTACTTGTGTACAATATTGCTGTACAATCCTCTGTCCCACCATGACTTATCAGTGTTGTTCCCCTACACTACTGATCAGTCCTGTGCCTCAAAACTTGTAATCAGTACTGTGCCACTATATTATTGCTCAGTCCTGTTTCACAATATTGCTGGTCACTCCTGTTCCTCCACACCGTTAATCCGTCCGGTTCCCCTACAGAACTGGTCAATCCTTTTTTGTCCCCACACTACTAGTCAGTCCTGTGCCCCATTACAGCTGGTCAGTCCTTTGTCCCCACACTACCAGTCTGGCCTAAAAGTGCAGGTCAATACTGCTACTCAGTACTGTGCCTCTACACTGCTGGTCTATTCTGTGCCATAAGACAGCTGAACAGTACTGTGCCCTAATTCTGTTGGGTCTGTCAGTACTGTGCCCCCACACATCTGGTCAATACTCTTTCCCTATACAGGCTAGTCCTGTTACTCCACATTGCTATAATGAAAAACTTTGGCCTAAGCTTGTACTGGAACAAAACATCAGGTGAGTCTGGGGGGATATAAAGTATTCATGCATAGCAGAGAGTTACACATAAAGGAGCTGAAGGCTGTGTTGAAGCTGGTAGTGGGAACAGGTATTCCTCTGTGGCCCCTGGCAGCTGGCACCTTACCAGTAACTCGGCTACCTGCACTGCAGTGCTTGTTCTTTAGGAACCAACATTTGATCATGTTACAGCAGACGGTACTGAACCACTCATTGCTCTTCCCAGTCATTTGCTTTGGAAAGGTATTCAGACATATGGTAGTGACTCCTACACCTCAATCCTACTGCCAGTCTCTACATAATCTTAGAATCACCAGATTACCTATGAACATGGGGTGGCCAACTGCCCAACTGTGCCTGAAAAACATGACTGAAAACCTTAACAAGTGGGCTGTCTTCGCTATATGCAGTCCCTGGATATATTTCAAGATGTTATTTGAAATGTTGTCTACAGTGCATGTTTAAATCTTGATGTACATTAGAAAATAAAAGAAGAAAAACAGATTATACAGCAGGCTGAAGGGAATTGCTGAGGAGAACATACTCATGGACATCCATCACAAATAACTCTTATTTTAAAAATAAAGAAAATGATGAACTGCTTTCACAGCGAATACTAATTTATTTATTTCATTATATAATTCAATTAAAAATAATATTGCTGTTGGAAAATGGGATATAGTTGTTTTGCTCAGTGTGATGTGGCTGTGGGTTTCAAACTTGCTATAGCTGCTTAGAAATAATTAATACATTAGCAGAAGAGAGCCCTGTATATGCTAGGCAACATAATCGGGAATCAAATGTATATACAGAAATACACATCAAACATATAATTGGAAAAGTTTTCTCTCTAGTGCTAAAATCATGCCGGTGTCATTTCATGGCATCTAATTAGGCATCAGTGACATAATTATGTACTGCATTTTGCCAGCTCCTTCAAAGGGAATCTTATGAAGAAACACATTGTTAATGATAACAAGGCCTTTTGTGCATGATATTTTGAAATATGTGACAGCTATTATATGCAAGCAGTATGATTTTATTTCACTGACTGTAATCATTCCCGCTTATATTTCAAAGAAAAGCTTTCACTGCCTTATGAGCAATTTGTGATGGCCCTTTAACGCTTTAATGCATCACTTAAAACATTCTGCACTAAACCATGTGCATTGTCACTGCTTGTAATTTTAGTGTTTGCCATATTACGTACTGCATGAACTTTTAAAAATCTTTAAAATGCTTTATGTATATTAGCATTGAAAATGTGTAATGAATAAAATTATGCTGGTGTCATAAAGGCTTTATTTTCCATGACCATCTTAACCAGGTCTGTATAAGATAACAATATTATTTAGCAAAATTAAATAATAATAAAGAAAACCCTTACCTTTTTTCCCAGAAGATACAAAGAGATGCATCTTATATGCTCATACTTTCATACTTTAAAATACTGTACATATATCATAAAACTATTTGTAAATAGAAAAACATCAACCTAAGGGGAAAAAGACCCTTACTTCTCTTACACTACAGATTCCAGTCAAATTACAGTTCCTAATGTTCAGCCTTCTCCCGTGCCCTGGTTTACTAATGCTTCTGGAAACCTGGAATGGATGTGAATCAGGATTGAAAACATTTGCTAAGAAATAACAAATTACTTTTAGGAATTCCATTTCAGGTTTGCTGGATCATCCAGATTCACTGATGAAAGTGTATCTTCTCCAGTCTTGGAGAGCTTTAATAAATCAGGCACTTAGTCTTATGACACTGGGGTTCCAAAATCTTTTGAGATCCTGAGCCTTCCAAGGATCTCACATTCACCTTTAGCCACAGCCAGAGGTAGGGGAGAGAGTGTATCCCTTCTTACGAGCAGCATAGCAGAGATTAGTTGGTATATGCTCCCTTCTGCTCTTCCAGTATGAAGACTTTCAACCATAATAAATGCTGAACAGTAATGTACCATCTTTAAATTTACAAAGCTGCTGTAGGTTCCTGTAGGGCTTGATGCACCTCTTGGATTACTTGCAAAGTGCAATGGCTTGCCGTGGATAAAGGATCTTATCCCCTCTCTGAGCATAATTAATTGCCCACACTGACCATAATATTTTATTTTTCCTCGCAGGTTTTCAGAGCTTTACATTTCTAACATTACGTTCCCTGGTTGTTTTTGCCAAGCCTTCTTTCCCATAACTTCCTTTTTTCCTGCACTACTCAAGATCTTCCCATTTTTCTCATTCCTCTCTATCTCTGGGCCATTGATTTCTAAGAACTTTGACATGCATATTTTGGAATATATAGAACACCTAAACCCCTGCTTTGCATTTTTTTCCTAATATATTTTGGAGAAGTAACAGGGACAAGGGTTATTATTATTGTGGTTATATAGGATTTTACCTCCAGAATTAAAGGCATGTGGGAAAAAATTGAATGCGACACTGTTTTATTGGAGAGAGTTTTGGAAAAAATAAATGCCACCTAGACCTCGTTTATGGATCTTTTGCCATTTCTTCCATCTACCCCAGCTAGAGCTAGATTTAGTGACCTCTCCTTTTACTTTTTCCCACCTTCTAATTTTTTTTCCTCAGTATATTCTTTTCTGCTGATCTACCACTCCCTCATATTCAATCATAAAAAATTGTAACAAAAAGAAAGAGAAAATTTTCCAAAAATGTTACTCACAAACAAAAGGCATGATCAGAGTATCTGTATTAAACTCATAAATCTGGATGTTGGATTTGGGGATATGGCACATTATTTTGCTCTTGTGAAACATTTTTCTATGTTTACTGCTATTCCCATTCTTTAAAAATTGTTTTAAAAAAAGAGTGCAATGGACATTAAAATATGAAGAATAATTTGCCTTTCTAAATAAAATATTAAAAAAATATGTTGCACTGATTGTTGTACATGTTGTGATTGTTGTGTTAAGTTCATTTTACAATGTTACCTAACAAGCCAGAAATCAAAATAATGCTGGCAAATGAAACAATAATTTAAAAAAAATGTTTTTTTAATTATTTTAAATAATGTTTTACCTAAAATTGGTGACTCCACTGACTTCTGAAAATTGCTGTCATTAACCAAACTTTCATCATCGCAATCATCCCAGACATCATTTCCTAAATCAAATGTCACACCAGCGGGTTCCACAGACCAGGAGCTAAACTTATTTATATCAGTGAGATTCTTTTGATGGTCAGTAATATTTTGACTCTGTTTATTTCCATAATTTTTTCCTCCAGAATATACGCAACCTACATAATGAACCAAGACATGCATAAAATTCAGTGAACATTGTACAACATACTTTATGGTAATATCACGTTAAATACCAGAATTATAAAGAATCTCAAGATTATTTGTAACCCTCAGTCTAAAGATTAGATTTTTCACTTTTGGAAAAAAGAGCTGACCTGCAATGCTGCCTATGGAAGAATATGAGATATTATGCAGTATGATTATCTTTACTGTCCCCCTGTAAGCTGTAGCAATTAAATAATGAAATCCATCCCTGTACTGTATTTCAGATGCATTTTAACCTGTGTTTTACAGACATCAATTCCTGGCTGGCATTGCGTTCTTTTTTGAACAAAGGCGTTGGTGTGTGTTGTCTAAAAAATGTTCCCTTATAGTTGGCAATTATCCAAGTAATGTAAAAGAGGCAATCAAAGAAAAACCAGTTCTGGAATTTATATGAAGACCTACAGCTGTATATTAAGAAGTTTTGTTACTAGACCAGAATGTTTTACTGCTGGGTAGACTGTGCTCATTTAACTACTCTTGTCTTGTATTGATCAATTAGCAGGCTGTGAACAGTGATCAGTGGTGGACAAAAACAAATTAATAAACTGATTATGTTGTCTGGAAAGGTAAATAACTGATCAGAACTATAAATCAGTTTAAAGGTATACCTGTTCCCTTGTTATTTATATACCAATCTACAGAATTTTGGTTTATTGTATTTCATTGATGGACAAAAGTGAACAAGAACCCACCACTGTGTGGAACTAAAAATAAAAAAAATCACACTTACCTTTAATCCCGCAGATCTGTTGATCCATCAGAAGGTTTCTATGATCGGATCCCGCATCGTCCTGTTATCTGTCTTCGGCCTGGGGGCCGCCATCTTTTTTGTTTGCCTTCCTTCTTCTTTGTACATCACCCGATCTTGCACTGCACAGGTGTGAGATCGAGTGACGTAGATGGGGGGAAAAAAAGAGTGCTGATTTCACGCATGCAAAAAGGCTCCTTCTGTGCATGGCCAAAAATGGACATGCGCAGAAGGAGCAGCCAGAGCCTCCCAGGATGCATGAA
Source organism: Pyxicephalus adspersus (assembly GCF_032062135.1). Lineage (NCBI taxonomy): Eukaryota > Metazoa > Chordata > Amphibia > Anura > Pyxicephalidae > Pyxicephalus > Pyxicephalus adspersus. The sequence continues at coordinate 29,473,091 of NC_092865.1, read as the reverse complement.
GTATGTATCTCGGGAGGCTCTGCGCTCCCATTCTGCCTTTATCGCCACAGCAATTTTTTAAAAAAGGGTGTTGCACTTAAGTTGGGTTGTCTACCCTTTTATGTAAAGTAAAAATTTTGAGTTTAGGTCCACTTTAACAATATGCTTAAAATTATTTGTATAGATCATGATAAGAAAAACTCATTTACCAGAAGAATGTCCTATGTGCAGTAGGGCCACTTCTGTGTTTACCAGTATACACAGGGTTTCTTGAGCAATGAGCAATGAGCAATATGTTCTTCTAAGGTCAGTTACCACTGACATCAATGATCTTTTTGGTGACATTCTTCCCACTGACCACCACACTAATGTACTGTGAGCTGTAGATATTGATATTGCTGTCAGGAGTTTCCTAAGACTTTAAAGTTATTTAAGGTGCCCCACATGTAAAAAAAAGACTGGGAAAGGCTGGTGTATAAAGACCATTTATGTCCTAAAGGACTGTGCAGAAGACCCAAATACTCAGTCTAGAGAAAGTTCACCACTGTACAGAAATGCAATGAAATAAAACTCAAACTTTTATGATTTTGCAAAACAAATATTTCCTCCTTACTATGCTCCAGTTATAAAAATGGAGGAGAATGCCATTTTCCTTTTTGATTGAATAAGACATCAGAGCACTTTGGGAGTCATCAATAATATGTTGAAAACAGACCAAGAGATTGGTACATTTAGAAAGCTTGAAAAGTATCATTTTTGAACAGAGTATAACTGTGTTTACCTGCTGGAATTTATCTTATATATGATTATGCCTTCAGAACTAAGTCGTTTTTCACGTTAGTGTGAATTGTTGTTTCATCTAATCTGACAAATTAATTTAAATGTTAATCTGCAGAGCTATGGTATGACACAGATATATTAAACTAGACCTAACTTCCTATTGGATGTCGTGCACAATATGAAATAAAGTTACCTCTGCTTATTGTATCTCATGATAAAATCAAGTATAAGTAATGGAATAAATTTACCAAGTGGCAATTTATTATAGTGTATGGCAACATCATTAGCTCATCTGATAACTTAGTGCAGAATTCAGTCATAAGAGAACTACACTCAAGTTATTTCTGCAGCACCTTCTGCATTCAACCTACTTGCTCCATCTGGTGGCTGATCTTTATAACTTCTCTGATTAACATGAAAAGCGTCTTGGGTTACTGTTTGTGTTGCTGCAGATGTCAATGTAGGTGACCTTCAGGGGGGAGGTGACAATGAGAACACATTAACAAAATGTAATATACATATCTGTTCACATATGTTCATATTATGGGGAAAACATTTCTGTATGCATCACAATATCGACAAAAGATGTTACTGATATATAGTATGGTAGCTACATTCCAGATTTTTGTCTCTTTAAATCACCCTTACAATTAGCAAAGAACAGCATGGTATGGTACAAATTGGAGGTATACAAAAATATATACATTGCCTAATAAATCCTATAAACAAATAAAATGGTGAAAACCTTAACAAGAATAATATTTTTTATACAAGGCTAATAATGCAATGCCTATCTTACCGCAAAAGTGAATTGATGTCCGGTTTACATGTGTAGGAAAACTGCTGTAAATTTGTATTTATCTCAGCTTGAATCTGCATCCAGGATATGAAATATATCAATATAACTTTTTTTAAACAAAATGCAACAAATTATTTGAAATAGAAAAAAAAAACTACATTTACATTAATCTTTGGTCAGCTAGTATTCTAAAAATGATTTTAAGGTTTTTAAATCACTGATATTGAAACATACTATAAAAAATTAGGCCTAAAAAAAACCTGAATAAAAACTTCAGACAAAATAACTAAAGCTAGGTACACACTTGCAATAATTATCGTTAGAAAATGAACGACTAAGGGTTATGCACAGATATTTTGAACGATCGTATTGTGCACGATTCTGTACATGTTGTAACAATACGATCGTTCAATCATAATCCACCCAATATTGTACACACGCTAGATACGATCGGTTGAACGATGCAGGAAGTGATATGTAAAGGAGAAAGTGTACTGCAGAACCATCCACGATCACTGAACGACCGTACACACAATAGATAGTGAACGATCATCGCTCAATCAGATCCACCGGGAAGTTCGTTCGTTTCTGGCGACAATCCTTGTTCGTCTGCGTCGTTGTGCACTTTTTTTGTTAACGATTATCGGAGATCGGTCGTTAGTCGTTCGTTTCCAGCGATAATTGTTGCAAGTGTGTACGCAGCTTAAGTGTCCCATAGCAGACAATTAGTTTTTATAGTTATAACTCAGTTAATGGATCTGATTGGTTGTCATGGGCAACTTTTATCCTTTTGTTTAATTTTTTCGCTTCCATTTAATTAAACCAGTCTCATAAATAACCTCAGTAAAACCTGTAACAGGATAAGTCACAGCTGTGTTAGACCTTATCAATACAAAAGAGAGATCCCTAGAGTTACTGGAAAGTAATTTTAAAGGCTTTCACTTCCACTTCCAGAAAAATTCTGGAGTGAGGGGGTTTGCTGTAAACTGTAGTTCATTTGTCGTTTTTATAATCTGAATAAACCTCTTTCTTTTTTCTATGCAATGATATTGTCTTACAATATTTTGGCCCATGCAAGACAAAGTAAAGGTCACTTAGCTCCACCTTTACTTTTTTTACATGCCGATGTTGGGTTTGGTCAATGGAAACAAAATGAAATGAGTGTTCTTCTAAGCATGGGTGTGCATGCGATTTATTCTCCCCTCTCCTCTCCTGATAGCATTTGATTGGTTTAGCCTTGACACGTGCCAATATAAGAAATCCAACCCTTATGTGAGCTCTAAAAAGTAAGTTTGGTGTTGATAGAGGACTTTATTTAATCAGGCCAGGTGGCTAAATAGTGCAGCGAAGGAGCAGGAAAGTTGAGTATATGCTGCTGACAGCTAAATGATTCAGTTACAATTTCGACACAATGAAAATGCTTTAGTTATTTGACACTTTAATACACACAAAACTATTTTTTCACACCCAAAAAATTAGAAATAAAGTAAAAACCCTTCGAGGTTTCATTCACACTTGCTCCTGTTACTATGTTTTTAGTGCATCCATGGACATTATGTTGGATGTGTTTATTTGCTTTTAATAAATGTTAACAAACCGCAACATGCATACACAGTATATCGTAGTACTGTGCATTGACACATGGTGCATACTCTGTGAAAAGGCCCTCAATTTATTTTTATCAAAACCCACTGACATAAACAGCAAAAGAAGAATAATAAAAAAATATTAAAACATTACCTGTGGCACTGCTTGGTGTCCAGGTCTGGCGTGTGTTTTTGCATGTAGGTGTCTGGCGTGCTTATCCTTGCGTATCTTGGAGTCATCTGTGGCCATCATCTTGTGTTATGATTTTTTTGGGAACTTGGTGGCTATTTGGGATCCCTCTTGGGGAAAGCAGATGCTAATACTTCGAACCAACAAATGTCAGAGCACGAACCAGAAGATAGTCAGATCACCTGATTCACTTGACTCTTTCACCTGTTGCTGACCTCTGCCTGCCTACCAACTCTGATTTGCTTACCATCTACTAAACTTTCAGCTCAGGAGATTGCGCCACACTGCCTGTGCTCTCAGAGCTGTGGACCCATCTGTACTCATTTATCACTGGTGGGGTGGTCCCAGGGGGTGCAATCAGGGACACAGCAGGAAGCAAAGAATTGGTTCACTGTTAAGTTTTTTTTTTCTATCATCCATTGCAATGTGCATTGGTGAAGACCGGGGTGAACTTGCCTTACCTACTGGTGACAGGTGTAAACAAAAGTATAAAGTCACTTAGTTTAGTACACACAATGAAGCTCTCTGTTCGCTTTAAATATCCAATTACGTGTGAGGGAAATTGAGAAGAAGAGAACAGGATTTTAATTCGTACATGACTGAATGACTTAAGTGATCATGGATTTACCTTAATAGGAAAGTGAACTTTTACTTTAGTAAATAAAAATGAGTAAAGTCTCTATTTCTTTAGTAAATAATGTTCTTGACCCTGCCTATTACTAATATGTTTTTATATTTATAAAAACATTACTAAAGGATAATCTGCAAATATATACTCTAAAAACAACAGTTTTTGGAATGAATATATCCTTTCAGAACTATGTCGACCCATATTTAATAAGGTAAAAGAACTATTATATTAGAAGTTTGTCATATTTTATTAAAATTATGTTAATGTAGCTCTAGCTTTTGTTCTAGTTTGCTCCTGTCCTTTTATCATTCTCTGAAAATGAATTCCAGACATGAATTAAAGGAAACAATTACTGCTCTAGCGAAAGACAATGAACACAGAGAGACGTGTCTGCCTCATAAACATCAGATACGCGACTTGTGCTGTTATGGATGCCACAGTGGGGGTCTGCAATTCGGCATAGGGAGCTTGCTGCTCTCTCTCTGCATGACGTTAGTTTAACTATCCGGCTAATGTAAGATTCATTAGGTAATCCATGTGCTGATGTCGCAAAAGCCATTTTATGTAATGACATGTTCTTTGAATTTCTGCGTCCTGCCTTTTTGATCGTGTTACCTTTAGTCTCTTCACTGGTGGAGCCGATGAAACTGAATTTCGGTTCCTTAGATCACTCAGATACGAAGAGAAGTTTGAATTAGTTTTACTGTCAGCTTTGTGAGAGACTCCAATTTTACCTGTTATTTGTAAATAAACAGATTATATTTTAATGCATAAATGTCAGCCTGACACAGTTTCAGATCGCAAGTTCTAAAGATGATAAAATAAACATATTACATCATCAATTCTGTACAAATCTCAGTTTTACATCAGCCTTGTCTTTAAACACATTTAAAGTACTCCTGTGCGGATGATTAAAAAAGTATGTAAAACAAAAGCGTCAAATAAATGCAAGCACCTTAAGGACCCAATACATACAGAATTCACTTAAAGGTGACCCTTAGGGGTTACAACCCTTACATGGTTTAAAAGGAAGCATGTTTGATTTCTAAGTGGCTATGCACAACCTATGCATAGGGTAAATATTGAATTGTGCAATGCAGAGTTGGGATGTGCATTTTCTTTATTACTAGGAGGTTTGATTGGATTTCAAAACAATTTGGGAGACAGGGAAACAGGCCATTGCAAGTACTCTATAACTGTCCTGTCACACAGGTACAGAAGGGAGTGCTTACTACTGCCAAAAAACTCAAATTCTGTGTTGCAATGGACCTTAGATCTTTAAGGTACATTTTTGCTGTTCCTGAAGCATAAACCCAAAATTGTTTCAATATAGAAATGGGTAAATTGTCAGAGCTGTAAAGCCCACAGCCAGTTTGGGTTATAACGAAAAGGCAGAAAAATATGAAAACTTTCCATTTAAATATGCATGCAGTGTACCACCCACAACATCTACTTTGTCATTCATTGGGCTTGATTTGTTAAAGCTCCCCCTAGCTGGAGAAGATACACTTTCATCGGTGAAGCTGGTTGATCCAGTAAACCTGGAATGGATTTCTATAAAGTCATATGCTATTTGCTAGAAAATGTTTTGAATCCTAGACCAGATCCATTTCAGGTTTGCAGGATCACCCAGCTTCATTGATGAAAGTGTATCTTCTCCAGCTTTGGGGAGCTTTAATAAATCAGGCCCATTGTCTGAACAGCTTAACCAAAATACAAGCCATGGGTTTCATGTATAAAAGATATGTCTGTTTTTTCTATACTTTAGTCTGCATGTCTGCACTGCACCTATTAAAGTTCCATTCAAGTGCACTGTGAAAAACTTGCTGGATATGGATGGAATATGTTATATCAAGGTATATCTAGTTAAAAAATCAGAATGAGTTTTCTTACTGACACAGCTGGAGAATTTCCTGGATAGTGGGAGCGGGTTGCTAAATGATTTTACCTGTCATCTAGACTTGCTGTGTAACATCAGAAAAGCCATGGGACACAATTTTACAAACAGCATGGAAAGTCACATTTTGTGCAATCTATACTGCTCAGTGTACTGTAAAAACCTTTAAACACTTAACAAAAACAGATTAAAACCTTAAATGAAAAGTAATGTATCTGAGTATCAACATTATTACTTTCAGGCAGAGAACATCATGACTCTGTAATACAAAAGAATTTCTATTCTTCTTTTTTTTAGTCAACACATGCCAGAAAGAATGACATTTATGTTTCATGAGACATAATACAAAGCTGTTTTGAAAAATCAGTCTCGAATGAAGTATTCAGCAATGTATTGGGAATAAACTGAAGTTTACCATGTTAAATGTTGTTTCTTCCTAATAAGAAACTATACTGTTTTAGTAAACTTACAGCATTCATGTCCACAAGCCTCCTTATTTTTGCAGTTATGGTGACATTCTCTCATACCAGTTTTTAGCATTGTCTGCAAGATAGGTTGTCCTGCTGTTCACAGAAGAACAAGTTTTAGTCTCATGAAGTTTACCAAATGCAAAAAACATAGGCTGTAATTGTAAACTTTAAAAAAATAAAGTACTGTAAACAAAAGACAGTTACTGCCAATATTTACTACAGTTTCACTTTGTGGTTGACAATTGCCACTTTTGCTATATTTGAAAACCAAACCTTGTAAATTTGATTTATTGCTCTATTTCAATGATAATTATACACGGAAACAACCTTACAAAAACTAATAACAGACCACCATGCTTCTTTCATTGTGACTATTGTTTATTACAGACAATAATATTATTTGTTAGTCCTAAAAAAAACAAACATAGAAGTCAGGATCTCTTCATATACTAAATGAAATTGTACAATAAACATGAAAGATGTATCTTCAAATAAAGGCAATGCAAGGGCAAATAGTCACTACCATACCTCTGATCAAAGCACTGTGCTAAAAGTCTATAAAAATCACATTCTATCAAACACAGATTTCAGGATGATGGCAGGTATACAAGTGTTTATGTGAACTAGCTCCTAGCCTTTGTTCTCACTATAAGAAAATGTGTTACCATGCCTTATACTGCAACACAAATCCACCTGAATGGCTGTCCATCGCAAGGCTGAGCCCATTTGTTACAATAAATAATGTAGTTCACAAAAATAGATAGTATTGCATGCAGAAGTGACAAAAAGTAACAAAGCAATGAATAAGACATTATTATTATTATCAATATATTTTACTTAAAAAATGTCAAGCAGTCTTTGATGTCCTTGTATGAACAGCACTGCATCAACGCACATGGTGAGAACAAGGTCTTACTCTGGCAATTTATAGCTAGCTACAGAGTTGCTACTGAATACAGCTGAATACAATGCTTTTCTGTGCAGTTACAAATCACTAGTGTGCCATCATCATTTGCAGCTGCAGAAAAACAAGAGTAAGTACTGATGTTTGAAATTCTGTAGCTATCTCCAAACACTGGGGAAAAAAGTAAATTGTTCAGTCATTGAGCTACAAATTACCTTATATTTCAGTGAGACAGTCCTTGCATTGACTGTAATTCATTTTTTCCTGGCAACACTGCTACATAATCACCAGTGTGACACATCTGTACAGGTTTACACTAAAAAACACCTGTTGCTTAGTATAAAATTCTGCTATGCAAAGGTCTAGATAGTTTCTAAAAACTTACCAGAGTTAAACTGCATGTTTCTGCTACCTAACTGTTTACTGTCAGGCTTTAATTCCACATCAATATTTGCTCCCAATTTCTGAGTTCCTACATAAATAGCTTGAAAATTTTGTTGAATATCAAGTCCAACTTTAAAACAAATGAGGAAAAGAAAAACACAGAAATCAGTTTTGCACAACACTATATAAGATTTTGTAAAACTTTGTGGACTTTATAAACAAAACATTTATCATAGAGAAAATTAAGGGAAAAACTCTGATTATGTAAATGTACTGTACCTTGTGCCCAATTAAGCTACTATGTACATTAACACTTTCCATAAATAAAAATGTATTCAAACAAAAACAATTCTATACAAATGTAACAAACACAAATGTTAACACAAATACAGTAAGTAAAACAAGGATGTGATGTAGGTTTTCTGGATTAGGAAATTTTTCACTTTCTGCGATACTTTGCAGGCCTATGCTATAAAGCCACTCAGTATCAAATAATATACCATTTCCTCTTACTGGTTATTGCTATTGCTTGAGTAACTGACTTGCAAAAACAAGTTTAATAGTTACCCTAAGTTATTAGCACCATAGCTGTTAACTGAATCACCATATTTGCATTACTGGTTGTATAATATGTACATTGCTCTGTTTGCTTCACAACTCCAAGGACACTATAGCCCTACTCTCCCACTCCTTATGCCTTTATAAGAATGCATGCATTCCACCAGTAATAAGCAATTTTCTGATAATATTTATAAGCACCTCCCCACAAATTGAAGGCCTTGGAAAAATAAAACCATGATATGCTGATACTTTAATACTTTATGCAAATGCATGTCAAATGAAAATGCTAAAGTGTTCATTGCATCAAAAAGTTAACTAAACAGGCTGTGAATGTAACAATGCAGCCAAATTTTATAGAAAGTATATACCAAAAAGCTCAAATCAATCATATTCTTCCTTATCAGAATTGATTGATATCCTCTTTGTTGGTGAGAGTCTGTCTTAGCATTTCTCCTGGATGTACTTATTACGCCTACAACGTTTCATACAACTGGTAAACATTTCATATTAAGAAATAATGCTATGATTTGCAGCTCATACAGTTAGCTCCGTAAATATTTGGAAAGAGACAACTTTTTTTCTATGTTTGGTTCTGTACATTACCACAATTAATTTTAAATGAAACAACTCATTTGCAGTTGATCTGCAGACTTTCAGCTTTAATTCAGTGGGTTGAACTAAAAGATTGCATAAAAATGTGAGGAACTAAAGCCTTTTGTTTTACACAATCACTTTCAAGGGCTCAAAAGTATTTTGACAAATTAAAAAGCCGAAAATAAAATGTTCATTTCTAATACTTGGTTGAAAACCTTTTGCTGGCAATGTGATGAATCAGGGGCAGTATGTCTCTGAACACCTCAGAATTCATTCGGCTGCTTCTGTCCTGTGTCACATCATGGATAAACACTAGTGTCCCAATGCCATGGCAGCCATGCACGCCCAAGTCATCACACTGCCTCCGCCATGTTTTACAGATGTGGTATGCTTTGGATCATGAGCTGTTCCACGCCTTCTCCATACTTTTTTCTTGCCATCATTCTGGTAAAGGTTGATCTTGGTTTCATCTGTTCAAAGAATGTTTTTCCAGAACTGTTTTTGAGCAAAATCCAAACTAGCCTTTCTATTCTTGAGGCTTATGAGTGGCTTGCACTTTGTGCAGTGCACCCTCTGTGTTTACTTACATGCAGTCCTCTCTTTATGGTAGACTTGGATATCGATACGCCTACTTCCTGGAGAGTGTTGTTCACTTGGTTGGCTTTTGTGAAAGGGTTTCTCTTCACCATGGAAATTATTCTGCCATCATCCGCCACTGTTGTCTCCCGTAGACGTCCAGGTCCTTTGGCGTTGCCGAGTTCACCAGTGCTTTGTTTCTTTCTTGTGATGTACCAAACTGTAGATTTTGCCACTCCTAAATATTGTAGCAATTTCTCTGATTTTTTTTCTGTTTTTGCAGCTTAAGAATGGCTTGTTTCACCTGCATGGAGAGCTCCTCTGACCGCATGTTGTCTGTTCACAGCAAAATCTTCCACATGCAAGCACCCCCCTCAAATCAACTCCAGGCCAATGTATTAATATTTTCAATATGGCTGGTTTTGTGGAGCCTAATCAAGGAGAGAACTTGCCCACAGGTTCACCCTGGTCAGGTCATCGGATTGGATGAGGGGACAACGCCTACCAAATCAGAAAAAAACAGCTTATACAATCTGGCGTCACCATCTAAACTAAGAAGTGCTGTCAGGTCAATGTTTGAGAGAGTCAGTGACCATGACCTTGGACCTAAAACTTAAGACTCGGCTTTGACTTCACCCCTACACCAAGCAAAGCCCAGAGCCTCTAAGGGGTCTGTTTATTAAGCAGTAAATCTAACATTCACTGAAACATTCCCTGGTGCAGAATCTTTCAAGTCCATGTGTTTCAATGTAAATAATTGTGTCTCTACCAGGAAACCCCATCTTTTCCACCCTATACTCTTTCCTTCTTTCTTCTCATTCCACCTCTCCATTTGTTTCTCTCTGCCAATTTCACCCTTTCTCTCTTCTCCTCTTTTTTTATTCTGTCACCACCTCTCTTGCTTCCTCCATCTTACTGTAAGTCTCTCTCCACTTCTACCCAACTTCTATCATACCGCCACTCTGCCTCTTCCTTAGCTCCCTCCATCCTACTGTCACTTTTCAATCCTTCCTCTCCCACATTTCTCTAACCCCACCATTCATTATTTTGTTTTCTCAATTTTCTTTTCCTCCATAGATCTCCTTCGTTATTATCTTTACAGGTTACAGGTCTGTAAATATTTCAGAGGTTGCTTGAAATGTGAAAACAGTTTTAAGGGTTTTTAGGCTTAAAAATAGGTTGAGAAAGGCTGATGTAGAAGATGTATGTTATCTGTATCCAACCCAAAGTGCAAAGCCTGGGACCTGAACAATGTATTCCTCCGTAATGACTGCTTATGAGAAAATTGCTTTTTGCATAACTGCTTTACGCAGTACTGGAGGGAAACATGGTGAATAATATATACAGACAGCCTATGCTGACAGCTGTCATAAGTTCCTTTAAAGCAAACAAATACTAAAGTAAAAAAAATGATACTTGGTCCAGGACAAGCATGACTTGGCTGAATAAGTCAGAAAGTCACAAGTTCTGTATATTAGTTGATTGTCACCAACTACAAGGTAAAAACAAACATATCTATCTTACCATATTCAGAGCTAATCAAATTAACACTAAGCTCATCAGAAGTAAAAGCCCTATTTATGTCGATTTTTCTTGTCCAAATTCCTGATTTTAGCAAAGCAGAGTCCCTGGAAAACATGATTAATCTAACTTTAGACAGCATTAAAAAAATAATTACAATATTAATGCATAAATTGTTAGTACCATGCCCTTTGATAACTTGTTTTGCTGACAGCAGTGTAATGTCTTTTAATCTGTGTCCTTTATACTGCTGTAATATCCTCTAATAAACAAAAAATATTAAAAAATAAAATATTATTTTATTATATATAAATTTTGTTGAACATGGGAAAATGCATTTGATTTATATTTGTCCATTTCTTCCTTCCCTAAACCACTTTTCAAGGGCTGACTAGTATCCATATATAACTGCAAGTATGCTTTCTTTGTTCTATCAACCATTAAACAGTGAACATGAACCCGTTTATGTTTTGGCCCTAAAGGAATACAGACAATTATTGAATGTTTATTTGGTGAATAAGGTAATATTATCTTCAGTTCTCTTATTCGTTCATGTGCAAGCAAAAAAAAAAAAAACTTAAGTTCTTTTAGAATGTAAGGACTTTCACATGTGCCGTTTTACCTACATCCATTACGTGCTTTAAGTTGAAATAAAAAACTCTACAATTCTTCTATTTATAAACCACAAAGTCTGACATTCCCTGAAACATTCCCTTGTGGGATTCTTACAGGTCAATGTTTTTCAATAGCAGTAGTTGATTTCCACCAGGAAACGTTTGAGAGAATGTCAGATTCCCTGTTTTAAAAACAGAGTCTAAAGTCTATAAGTCTTTAGAGGTTTATTTTTGAGGTCTAGCAGTAATATGCTTTTTAGAGAATGACTGTTTTTTTGTCCTACATATCCCATCATTTGCCTCCAGCTTCAGCCCTGATGAAGGCTTTTGTCAAAAAATTATGAAGAAAAGGCATAACTGGGAAGGGCTGAGTCAATGCCTTATAACAAAACACCAACATCTGCCAAAAAAGGTATTCAAAGTCTGCTGTTCAGCATTTAACCCACCTTCTCGAAACCTAGGGCATCCTCAACCCTACATTAGCCTGTGGCTGGACAGTGAGGGGGAAGCATTACAGCAATGAGCTCACGTCACTATCTCTCTGCTTTCTCCACCTATTGGCATGCTTATTGTCAACAAATGAACTGCTTGGTTCTTTCTGTCTCTCACATGTCAGCCCTGCTATAAAGGGACTGCAAGAAGCTGAAGTGTATATTCAGTACTGACACGGCTTCCATTAAAAGATTTATTTTGTGTTAATGTTTTAATGTTTCCAAAGCTGCATACTTCCCTGTATTTTATATTTGCCTTGTGTTCATCTTTAATCCTAATTTCAACCTATCTCATAACTTGCTCAGTGAAAAAAATAATAATGCAAAGCTGAGAATAAACCGTGTTCATATTTAAGTATGTCATAACAGACTTGGGTCTAAGTATATACCAATTACAAGGTCTTGAAACTGCTGGTTAAAAAATTACACAGTAATTATATTTCCCTGGTGATGTTCAAATAAAAATAATTACTCACATTATTTTCTGCTTAAAGACAACATTATTATCAGAGTCTCCAATAATAAGTATAATGTGGTGAAAATCTGGCGCTGTTCTTTTTTTCTGTAACCTCTCATAATTTGTTAACAGAACAGTAACAACAATTTCTGCCACTGATGAACTGTATCTTGGTAACTGAAAATAAAATACATTGAAGTAAACAAAATCGTGGATACAATTTTAGTGCTTTTACCTCGTACACGTGGAAATCACTTTATTTTTACATGTATTGCAAAATACAAAAATAAAACAAAATATTTCACTCATCTAGTAAAAAAATAGCATCTAAACTCCATAAAATTAACAAACAAGTTATCATATCCCAGTTTCCTATTTCTTCTTATTCCCTTCTCTTCAACATATCAAGCTATTGTGCTCAGTTTTAACATCACCAAAAAAGATTATATGAAGTTTTATGGGAGAGGGGTTTTCAAATGTAACTCAGATGCGAAGTAATGCTTCCTATTTGGCTTTGTCTTAACATTTTCTAAGGCATGTATTACTCAAATATTTGATTCAATTAGTTTGCCAAGTTATGTGCATTTGTTTACCTTTTGCATTTTACCTTCTTTCAAGGGTTTATATATCGTTAAAAATGTATATGGTGTAGTTTGCATGAGTTAGAAAAATATATCATATAAAATGGGTATAATAATTATACAGCAGTTGTATACCGTGGAGACATATAACTGAACAGTATGATGGGCTCAGTAAACTTAGATCCTGGATCTGGTCCAGGATTCAAAACATTTGCTAGCATTTGTTAGCAAATCCATTCCAGGTATGCAGGATCACCCAGCTTCACTCATGAAAGTGTAACCTCTCCAGTCTTTGAAAGCTTCAATAAAAAAGACCCACTGTGTTGCTCAATTAATGAACAAGACAAGGGTGGCATTTGCTAACAATAATCACATATCAAAATACTTGGGAAAAGTACATAGATATAAATAGCTAAAATCTTTTATTATCAGTTAAATAATCCTTCTATAATGTTCTAACCTACCTGTTCAATGCCAAGCTTATAGTTGGGAAGATGGTGTACAGATTCTTTTATTTGATTACCAAATGGAGGATGTCTGTTGACAATCTTTAATATAAAAAAACACATAAAATAATCCTTATTTAACGGCGTAATATGTTGGTGCTATATAAATCCAGTTTAATAATATTAATAAAATAATATGTACATAAAAAGGTTGTGCCAATGTTATTATTTTCTCATTAATAGATCGTTGCTCACTCACCCACTGACCTATTTATTACTTAGGTACTCCAATAGAGAATTCTCACTAAGAGAGTTCAATGACTTGAACCCCTGTACAGGTACAGTTTTATTTAAAAACTTAGCAAAATATTCATATTATAGTGGGGCAGGGGGAGAAAAGGGGGCTGTAAGGAGGTTGCCCTGAAAAGGAAGTGAAGATTTTGAGGGGGTCTCTAAATGTAGCATCTTGGTATAGTTCATTGAGGTTTGGGAGAGTAGATGAAAAGACTTGATCATTCCCTAGACCCCAGAAATATTTTTTTTAGATAAAACTAATGTCTAATGATGTCTAATTTTTAGTTTATACAGTTTTCACCAACATTAGCCTAGCAGAGGTTAGAAAAATGATTGTGGATTATTTACATTCTAATATTTGTTCTTAGAGAAATTATAAAATTCTCAGATTGTCGGGACTAAATACACTTAAGCCTTGAAATGGATTTAGAGTGTTATACTATCTGTATAATGGTAAATCAACATTAGATGAGAGGTCCAGAAAGTGTGAAAGTTACCTAGAATTTTTTTTTAGTATCATGTTGTTAGCCCTGCGGGCCGTACTGGTGCCGCTACCCCTGATCGCAGGCACAGGTGCCTGGTCCTCTCTTTCCTCTCCTGCCGCCATACTGACTTCGCGGGCAGCAGGTAGCGCAACCCTGCTACCTGAGTTCCATGCCAGAGTTTCCTTCCTGCTGGAAACTTGCTCTGGTGTTTGTGCTGACGTGGATGTGTCCCTCTTTACCTATGACAAAATTCATACACGCCCTCTGTTTCACCATCCTATGGCTGGATTTCTGCAGGTATTTAAAGGCGCTTCCTACTACAGGAAGATGCCTGAGCAATCTTATGGTTTTAGCTAGTCTAACTCCTAGTGCAAGGGTGTTTCTTCTGTCTGCTTTGCTGTGTACAAGATCTTGGTTACTGAACTCTTGGACTTTGCCTGATTGCTACCTGACCCTGACCTCGGATCTTGTTTATGGACTTTGATTGCCGCCTCTCATGACCCATACCCTCTAAGCCACGCAAGCCCCCTCGGTGCTTGTACCGAGTGCCCTGACCCCTCTGGTCAGCTGCCACTGACCCGGGGACTGCTTTGGAGTGGCACCTGGCAGCTACTCTGTGGCCCAAACCTATGCTCACCATCTGAGGCCCTTGTGAAGACCAGGTAGCGGCTTAGTTACGCCCCTCCGGAGCATACCCAGTCAGTGGCACAATGGGTCCACACCCATTGTGCCCCTGTACCCATTCCCCATGGTGAGGGTGATGCGATCTACACCCCCCCTCTCGGTAATGGGCATCCAGATTCCAATGAGACCCACTCACCCTCTCAAATACCCCCACAACCATTTGAGGCCAAGTTTGATAATGAGGTATGGTCCCTGAACATTAGTTCCTCACTGTTAAGGGAGCATGGGGCATGGTGTAAACTAGAGGGGAGGTCATGAATTTGCTGTTCCTCCTTTTTTTGCCAGATAGGAAGGGTTTAAGGTATTCCAGTCATGTTTTATTGAAGAATATGAGTTGTGTTCCATTGTTTTTCTCAGCTACAAGTGTCCCAATACTATGCAATAAAATAATGTTTTTTAGCTTAATCTATGAATTTTTATATTTATATGAGTTATTAAAATATATTTAAAGGAATGTTGCTAATTAAAAAAATAACTTTGGTTGACCAAATTATTGGAATGCTAATGAGCTAAATTCTGCAGCATATTACCCCCCAAACTTCCCCCTCCCACACATTCTGCCAACACTTTAACTTCGATTTACAGAAAAAGACATGGTTTTTAATTTTTTAACTATTAGGACATGTTTCGACCCAACCCCTTCTTTCTCCCAGGACCCCCATGCAACTTTAGTGACAATTCCATGTTTAGATGTGTTGCACAAAAAAGTAGAAGGCAGTAGACTCCAATGCAAAAAACAAATCAAACTGAAATTCTCAAGATCTAATCTCTGTGTTATTTTTAAGACTCATATTGAATTAAATTTCTCCAACCTCGCTCATGACTAATTAATTAGAAAGAATGTAGGTGGGAGGATTGTGCCTTTTTTTTAGCTCAGAGATATTTACTTAAATATGGACAAGCAACAGTTGTTACAACAAGCTACAAGTTTACAAATGTTTTCTTAATAAAAAAAAAACTGCCAACACATAATATACAAACTTTAGTATTACAAACCAGCTCCAGCTCTCTGGGGTTTGTATCTTCTATTTTCTGAAAAGATGTCAATCCTGCATTTACCATAGCATTAGCCAAGGTGACACCTATAGAACATTAAGTCTGCATTAGTCACATAATGGCACTACTTAAAAACACACTTTTGGAACTACTTTTATAGTGAATTTATTAGAAACATGCATTAGGTTAATAACATGTTTAAATCAGATTTCATTTTGTTAACAGTGTTCAAATGAAAAGATAATGTAACAGAACCAAACCCAAGCCTAATACCAGAGATTTCTTGGTTTTGAAATACAAAATGTGAATAAGGATTTTATTTAATCTACTACAAGCAGGTTTAGGCATGTTAAATGCAAGTGAAAAATATTTGTTTATCATATATCTTTGTTGTGTTTAGTATTAATCAAAATATGTTTCAGTTCTACCTACCAATTTTTTCCAGTTGTTTGGACACATGTGATGAATTTTCCCATAATTTACATCTGAAGCACTTAGCCAGAATTAAGGCATTCAGAAATGCATTCAACTTGTTTTTTTGTAAAGCGAGGAACTCACACAGATCTACAAAGGTAATAAAAACTGGTTAACTAAGAATTCCAATCACTGAATATTTCTGACATATAAAGAAAATACATACATTTAGTCACTCGTATGCCATGTCTGAAGATCTTTGCCATGTCCTGTGTTAGTGAAAAGTCTTGAACAGGAATGCATCCAAGTTGTGCTTGTATAAGACTGAAGTTAAAAAGACACAGATATTATATAGGTCAATTCTAAATCAACACACAGACACAATACATGCTTACCAGTTCACTTTCATTTCGCTAGATTTTATTTTCCCTTCCATCGGAAACCTTTGTAAATAAATAGATTAAATGATCATTTATGCATACATTCGTTTCAGCGAAACATGTTAATTTGAAAATACAAAACATTCATTACAAGAGCTTATACTTTGTAAATTGATTCGAAATAATATTTAAGACTAGTTGGGGAGAAACAGCATCCTTGCCCCATTTGAAAGAGTTTTGGCAAAACATATTAATTAAATATAATGTACATTGCCTACTTGGTAATGAGTTCCTAGGTATGCTTTGGGCAAATTAGGCATATGTAACATTTTGCAAAATAGAAACAAATTGGATGGGCAGAGTAAAACGCTGCACATTTTGTGCACACTGATACCAATTTAAGTCTCACATTTTGTCATTCAGTTCCCTTGTAACAGAAATTGTGATTTCCTAATTTCTAAGCTGCATGCTACACACGTTGTATTACAGTTTATGTAGGTATATGTTTTCATCTACCAACTACATAAATCCCCTATCATGAGCCATATTTAGGTACATAAAAATATTGAAGAATACACACAGTGCCTGAAGTTGGGTTCGGAATTTCAGACTTTTATTTTACCTGATAGTAATTCTGTTTTTGTCCTTGTTCATTGTATTAAGCAATTTCTTTTCACTTGTTCTGAGTTGGACATCAGAGAATTCTTTACATGTAGATATCATTGTGACCTGAATATATGATATTATTAATGCAATAAAAGATTTGTATTTTATTACAGTTACACACATTACAATTCAAGTACATAAATACCAGTGTAAAATTACCAGATCTGACAGGGTCTCTTTTCCATGAATACTGTAGAAAAGTTTGGCTGTGTCAAAAGCAATATAATATGATGCAATCAGTTTACCAGTTTCTAGGAAAGAGATTAGGACAGATTTGGTTAATACTAAAAGTAAAAAACATCTATAACCAGTATCATTACATCTTATTCTGATTTATTAAGTTTTAGTATATGCTAAAGAATTTAAGTGGAAGTAAAGTCCCACTTTGAAAAATTGGAGAGCAGGCAGGTGTTTATTGCAGAAAGGTACAGGTGAGGTACCTTCTGCAATGACTGTTCTTACCTGCCTCATCTCCACCCAGTTGTCCAATTTACCCGGAAATCCCTTTAAACCTCCTGAAAATTTTTCATATGGGGATATCTGCACATAAATTACTATATGCTTAGCAAAGTGAATGTGCACTTTAGACAGTGTATCTTTAATTAACATAGACAATAAGAAGAAGCTTTGTACACTCTGAATACCCATCATGTTAAAGTGAAAAAAAAAAACATTTTTTCATTGCACATGATTAGATGATTAAAGTGAACCTTATTTACTAGCAAAGTGACCATTCTCTTTGGAAAGTAAATAACCAAGGCCCATGTATTTGCACATTTGTGACTATCAGGATTGGTTTCTCCTTAACAGGTTTTTAAATATTTTGTTTCTAAAGTAATGCAGAAGAAGGTACTTGGACAAACAGAGGTTGTCAGGAACACCCCAAAGTCCCAAGTGGCTAGGAAATATAACTACTAGATCAAACAAGCCAGTACAATATATCAGCCCACTTGACTTTATTATAAAATAAAATATTAATTTTGGGAGGACTATCCTAACTTTTATATAAAGCATATTATTGTCTTTTTATATCTCCAAAAAAATCTTCCTTAAGTGGTGTATTTTAGGGATGAGTGAGCAAAATTTTAAAATTCGATCTTGCAGCGAATCGGGTCATTCTGACAGCTCCACTCCCCTGATTGCTGTTGCAGCCCTATAGTATGTGTTCTTGGATAGAGATTGGATTTCCAAAAACACAATAGTCCCACGGCTGGGCTCATCATGAATGAATGGAGCAATGGTATTCATCCTGTGATGGTTCCGACGGCTGCATTCAATGATGAGCACAGCCGCGGGACTCACACTAACAGGAGGAGTACCGCCGCTGCATTGATGAATGCAGCCGTGAGAATCCTCCTGTGCGTGATCCCCAGGCACTAGAAGGTAGATAAGGGCAAGCCCTCATTTAACCTCTAGTGCCCGGGGAGGCAGGAGGAGTACCGCAGCTGCAATGCAGCCGTGGGAATCCTCGTGTGCGCTATCCCCGAGCACTAGAAGTTTAATGGGGGCAAGCCCTCATTTAACTTCTGATGGGTCTGCGAAATCGTATCGCCGAAATTCAGAAGTTCAGGGAAATTTTCCCGAGATTGTCATAGGCATTCTAGCTCATTTCTAGTGTAAAATTTTCTCACAGTTGGGAGTCAACTGCACCTTAATTAGGCTCTTAGCAGTATTTTGCTGGGGCTGTGAAATCACTTGCATACTTCAAAGATATAAAGGTGTTGTTTAATAGCAACCATGCAAAACAGGATTATTAGACTGGGCACAGCTAGCCTTGAAAATATCAATACACTCCCCAAGCTGAGACCTATTGTACTCCCCCACATATTATAGACCCAACACAGGCCTAAGATAAAAAATAAAGATGTTGTGAATACTACAGCTCATGTTAGGCAGTGTTTAACCTTCTTTACATTGCTGCCACCTGCAGGGTTGCAAGCCTGCAAGGAAATAGGCTCTCTATAACACTCTGGCTGAAAAACTAGTAAAAGTATATTTTAGTTTGATCTGAGGCCTGTGCAGGGCATGTAGTATTTGTAAGAAGCACCAGGAAATTCTACTGGCTTTACAGTTAAATACGTAATTCAAAGAAGTTTGTGTTAACAATACACAGAAACAATTTATATTTACTGAAGAAAACAAAAGTTATATTTACTGAAGAAAACAAACCTGAACCCACCATTTTGTTGCTGCAAAGCTTTTGGCCCCCTGACATTTAAATAAATGGTTCCCATTTAATTAAATCGGGGATTATACTCTGAGTTCTACATGACTCTAACAAAGTGAAAGTTGCAATAACATGCTAGTTGTTCTAAAGGGCATGGGAATTTGGTATAATAGGATTTTCGGAGCATTATCTTTATACTGGTATCTTTATAGTTTTTATGACATTTTATTAATTTATTGCAGATACTATCTATGAGGATCACAACCTCTACTGTTGCCAATCATACAAAAGAGACATTGTTTTGTGCACATTAAAGTGTGTGTGTTCCCCTCTCTATCTATAAACTGGAGAAGGATTTTTTGGGTTTTGCTAATCAAGTCTTTGTGGATCTCAGTCAGTGTTTATTTTAAATATGTGTACATATAAATGCTTGCCTTTTTTTACACAGTACTGTTTGCAATGAACACTGTTGAGAAAGAATTGTGTTAATCTACTTCCATAACACTGGAAATCCATGACAATACTAAAAAATAGTATATTGATGTAATAGACTATTAAAGTAATTTATTTAGCCATTAAAAATTTAGACAGCAGCTTTTTAAATAAATACAAATAAACAGTTAGGTATTTGCTTACCTGTAGGCTTAAAATTAATTTCTTCATCCATTTCAATTAATCCAACAGATGATAAATCATTTAGATTTTTCAAACATAGTTCTATTGTGAATAAATATATAGATATATATCAATTTATCTGAATAAAGTTTGTAAATAAATATTAAATACAAATATCAGTATGAAATATATGACAGATATATTGATTATTAATTCGAATTTACACCTATTAATAATGACTTTTTGGTCTCTTTACCACCAACAGTAGCAATTTGTTTTAGCTTAGCAGTCAACAGTGGTCTGCATCAGACTCATCATTTGGAAATGGTTTAGTGTAGAGAAATCTGTGCTCAGATGTATGCATTACTATTAACTTTATGCGCTCAGGCTTTCTGTGCACCAAATACGAACTGTTGAGCATACATATGTCAGCAGTTGTGAGGAGTGTCCAGATTGTCCCAGCTCCCCTTAGAAATACAACATGTATGAGTGTCAAGCTGTCTGGCATACATTTTTTAACACTCTTTTTTGTGTTTTGTACTGTCATTAATTGCTGAACTATGTCTGCCTTAACTCTGTTCCCTGGTCATGTGTGGATTTATGCATTGGTTTTGATGTTTAGCTTTGGTTACCCCAGAAAACAAACTTTGACTGCAATCCCTGGCAACAAGCTAGTGAAGTGTCTGAATTCAGCCTTGCACATTTAAACCCAAAACGTGTGGCCCTGAGGTGGAACAAGCGCTGCCAGAGCCTGTACATTCTGATAGATTCTCCTACCATCCTACTGGTGGCTCTGAGCATCTTTCTAGTTAGTTTGCTTGAACCCCACCCCTCATCCAAGCTTCTGACAGTTTATTTGTCACTGTAGTCTCACACATTTCATGGGGCAAACAACTACTGTATGTGCATCTCTCTTAACTATGTAAAATTGCTACCACACAGGCAAAACAATTACAACAGGGTATAGGACATGCAGTAATGGAAGAAAATGTCCTGTAATGATTCACTTGTGTAGAAGAGAACCAGCATGCAAAGGCAGAAAATGTTAATAGCAGGTCTGCATTTAGTCCCAAAAGCACTAAACATGGCAATAGTACATAGTACAGGCACCACAATCTTATGGATACCTACTGTATATCCTAGTCCTTAACAAAGTAACAGAAATGTTAAACATTGTCCAATGATTTAACCCATGACTCATACCAACAAGTATTATTGTGGCTAATGCCCAGACTGAGAACTCCCATACTTTGTTATGTCCTACCTTATGCGCACTCAAACTGGGACAGACATAAATGCAAGTATACACTTTGTGTACTCTAGCACAGTGGTCCCCAACCTTTTCGGACTGGCAGACCACTAAATATTCTAGCTGTCATGGGCATAGAGGGAGTACACGTGCAGCCACCTGCCCCAGTATGTGCATATGTGATCCTGGGAAGTGGGGCAACCCAAAGGGTTTATGTTAGTCTCTGCTGTCCTAGTGCTTGGTGCTGTGACAATGCACCAGCTACTTAACATTTAGCATTATCCCTAGTGTGTGCCTTTCTTGCTACATGCCCTGATCACCTGCCTGAATGGCAACACCACCTTGCCTGCTGCCTGCTCTTTCACCTGAAAACAGATGCCACCTTTCCTGTTACCTGCCCAAACCTTCTGCCAGATTACTAACAACACCTTGCCTGTCAATTGCCCTAACTTCCTGTCTGGATACCGACATCTCCTGACCCACTCTTCCCCCTGGATACCAATGCTGACTTGCCTGCTGCCATCCCTGACCTTCTGCCTAAATAGTAATGTGACCTAATCTGTCGCCTGCCCTAGCGGCAGACTTAGATACTGACTGCATATTGCTTGCCATCTGCCCTAACCTTCTAGCTAGATTCTGACTATGCTTTGTCTGTAGTGTTTTCCATGACCATGCTTGACATGACTGGCCAAACAGAAATCTACCTCTATTGGCAAAACCTTTCCAGCAAAGGGCCAGGTAATGCCTAGGTTTGACAGCCCATCACTCCTTGTCACTTGGATTGTGAACCCCGAGTGATCCCATGTTACCTGCCAGTAGGGAAGGGCATAACGGTATGAGGAGGGAGAATTTTATATATTCTGTCCCCAGGATCTCCTAACTTGCAGTGTGGTTGGAAATATTTTATGCAAGTTGTTTTTGTTTGTTATTATTCTTAAATCTGAATGAATATAATCTTATGAAAAAATATACTGAATTACAAAAAGGTAAAGAATAGGAAGCTATAGGCATAATCTTTGTGAATTAATATATGGTCTGCAAATATTGGTACAGGCATTTATTTATTTTTCTTTTATATTAGTTTTCACCTGTCCCAGAAGTTTACTATTACAGTATGCTTTTCGGTCCCAAAAATATTGCTGCAGCACTACACATGGTTGAATTATTTGTAATTTTTTTTTCTTTTGTAACTGAAATCAGAAATTCTAAGCAAAACACTCCAAGGTCAACTACCATAACAGGAAAAATCATTAATCCTGAAAAAAGGTCTGTTTATAGCTCATATAGGAAACTGTGTAAAACCACATTCACTGCAATCTATGTAAACTGAGACCCACAATAGAAAATTGTGTTAATTAGTTTCTCAGTTTTGTCTATTTAAAATTTGAAAGATAAAGAAAAGTGGAAGTAATAAAAGCTTTGAAAAATGTTATGAGAAAATTTCTTATGTGAGTATAAAATACAGAAAAAGGCTATTTTCAATACCTTGCAATTTAGCTTCAATCCCCAGTTTGTCTAATCCTCCTTGGAAACCTACAAAATAATGACTATATTAGCAATTTCTTCATGTGATAACTAGAGAAAAAAAATAATGCTAAGCAGACTGAGGAATGTACAATTCACCTGTGTTTATTGATTCACAATTGATTCCTATTATGTGTAAGCTTTGACCTCTAACAATAGACAAATTAATGGATTCAAATTCATGGTTACTCTACATACAGCTTATAGGTCATCTTTCTGCCTTTCCATTGAGCTGCCAGGACTAAAAACTGCTTTAGTGGGCAGTGTTTATGCAGCCAATTCCCAAATACCAGCACTGTTACATAGGAGTGAGTGAAATGTATCCCTTTATCCAAACATTCTACGTATTTTTCTTCTCTGGTTGTTGGGCTGAAAACGGAAGGCAAACTGAGTGGGGGCCCCATTGAAGTTGACCGGTTGCCTTGCATGGGTAGGTGTTCATGTTCTTTGTAGTAACATAGTCTATTTAAATGTTAAAGCACAAGCACAATTATTACAGTGCTCTAAACAGTGTTACCATCTTACCAAACCTATATTTAACCACTGCTGCATTTGGTTTGTCTCTGTATAACTTAATGTCAAATATCAGAAAACATACCATAGTGAGATGGATTCTTCAGTGTCCTGATGTATAAAAATGTTGATCGGATCCACTCCAATGCAATGTTAACATCCGTGATGGTATGCAGTGTTATTTCTGCATTCAGATGTTCCACAAGATGTCTGTGCAGGCTGATACAAGAAAAGATAAATATTACTCTTTCTTATGTCTATTTAAAGTAAACCCAGCAGACTTTTTGCAGCTTCAAAGCTACAAAAAAAAACCTTTAAGCTACTTTTTATCGATTTTCTACATTTCTTTAGGTCACCTAAACTCTTTCAGAATGTATAACAAAAATGAATATAATTTTTTTACACACATTCTTCTTTTTCCTATTCATTACACAGGCAACAATATGATGCAATGCAAATGAAAATATTCTAAAATAATTTTTCAAACAGCATTACAGGAGTCTGAGACCTTCTTCACAGCCTCAAGTACCACATTTTCTCATAAATAAGGTTTCCAAATTTTTTAGTCAAATTAAAAACTTCTAAACATAGTATTGCAACAAAAATAGATAAGTGGAGTGGGGGACATGTTTGGACATTGCCAAAGTGAAACAAAACAACTAGTTGTCACACTTACCTTATCCTCTCTAAAACTCCAGTGCCTCTCTCCTGCGCATGCAGCACATTTGCCCTTCCAGATTTTTTCAGTATCAGCCAATCAGGAGATAGCCTTTTAATAGCGCTTGGCTATTCAGCTGGCTCAGAAACAGTGCTTCCACTAATGCTGAGCATTTCCCATTCACCTGGTAATTGAGTGTTTCTCAGTTCAGCTCCTGTGCTAACCCATTGTCCAGTCTGTTGTTGCTCTGTCTATTCCCTTGTGCTCTTCTTGGGTTCCTTTTTCTTGGGTGACCCCCATGTCATCTGTGCCCTTTATCTATTCCTGTGTCTCCTGTGTCTTCAGTGACCTCTCTGTTACCTATGCCTCCTGTCTTATCCCGTGTCTCCTGCATTCCCCTGTGTCTGCGGTGACCTCTGTGTCACAGTTGTCTGTTTTCTTGTTCTTGACCCCTGGCTTTATTCCTGACCTTCCTTGCTTGCTGTCTGCCTCAACCCTGGCCTTCTTTGACTTTTCCCCTGCCTATTGATTTAGTACCACATTCTTTTCTGCCCACTCTGGTGTGCCCAAGGACTGCAACCTGGAAGCAGCCTGCAATGCAACATCCTCACCACAAGAGGCTCTAGAGAAGACCAGGCTGCTGCTAAGATTTTGCATCTTAGACCTTCTCAGGGCTCACACAAAGCATGACAAAAGCATTGTAAGAAAATCACATTAGCTGCTAACTTTTTGAAATAAAAGTGAAGCCCTTGAACATCTAGCATCTGTATGGCCCTTTGTACAGCCAACAAGCAAGTAAGAGATTAGTCTTGCAAATTTTATTATGCAGAGCCAACATGTAATGAACCAAAATCATTTGCCTCCTGCTGATAAACAAATTAGATTATTTCTGCTATGTTAGTAAAAAATACATTCTGTACATTGTATATTGAGCATCTGTACATTTTACAAAATAACACATATTTTTCCAAAGCATTTTTTATTTTAGCTAACATATATAAAGTTTCAGGTTAAAAAATAAAATGAAGAAACCAGACAGTGTTTGTGTATCAAATCTTGTATCTCCTATAACCTTATTTTTTTGCCAACAAATAAAATGTGCCTATAACACTAAATTCAACAACGTTATCAACTAGACAATTAAAATTTTATTAGTTTCCGATTCAGAATGTATGATAGTTATGGTTTCCCTATTTTCATATATTAAACAGAAACAGGAAGAATTAAAGTATTAATAATTGGATTTTTACTGTACATAGGAGGAGGATTTCCAAGACATTATAGACAGCATTATTATTTACTATTACCAAGTCATTTGAATTTTGGTAGTTACGTTAAAGACACAGAAAACAGTCACTAACCTGCTTTCAATTGTATCTGCACCATCTAAAATTTGTATGTATTTTTCTTTAGTGCACAACCTTGTCATTATTACTGCTGTGGCTGTAGAATCATACTGTGGTAAACATAAATTATTGTTATTGAACATTAAAGTATTAGGATACTAATGTATATACAGTATTCAATAACATTACAGAGATAAAAATGCTGGCTGGTTCTCTCTAGTAGTTAAGAATAAACAAAAAACACAAAACCATGCTGACTTTTCATTTTCAATTGGTATATACTGTAAACCCTTAAAATATTTAAATGTTCTGTATATTTAGAACCTAGTTAACAGATTTTATATTCTACACAGCCCCAAAAAAACTTGATCGAAGCACACATACACAGCAAGCGCAAAGACTCTCCCTTTGCTACCACTGCCCTAGCTGCACTTGCCAGCAACTGCCCAGTAAATATGTAGGCCAAGACAAGTTGTGTATTACAGCAGCAATTGGAGCAGCTGCTGTCAAAATTTAGCTGCTGATCAGTGTTTGTAAAAACTGTTTAAAACATGATTAAGGGCAGGTTATTGCCTACCTCTAAGATTACGAGAAGATTGATTGAAGTGGACTATTGTAATGGTAAGGATACAGATACAGGCTTAGAGAATAATTAACTGGACTATGTTGATGAATAAGAGTGTTGCGATGATTTTTTAATGTGAAGGACTCAAGGAAATTATGTGTTGGTAATAAACAGGATCAGAAAAATAATATGTTCCAATGATTTTAATTGTTGTAAATTGACTCCTTGTTATTGCTGCTTAAAAAAAAAACAGGCAACAGGTAGCCTTACCAATCTTATCATAATCTTAAAGGTTGTATATTTATGGTTACTTATGGGCGAAAAGCGTCTGGCATAAAATTCACTGTAACATCTCTGCCAAACTTCATCAACAAGTGGGATCTTCTATTCGGTTACAACCTTCCTAATATGTTTTTATATTTTTTGTACTAGTTAAACTTTATCCTTATATGGATTTTAATATTCTTGATATAATAAAATGGTAATCTTTTTAACAATCACTTAACCAGGTGCCTCAAAAAGAGCATTCTTTCTTTTTCTTTTTCTTCTTCTGTATGTCTTTCATTAATATCTACAATTTTTAACATTGCTTTTGTTTTGCTTTTTTGCTTTTACATTTGATTTTTTTTATGTGCATGTGTTTCATTAAATAATGAATTTTGTGCATTTTAATTGTTTTGTAAAAAAACATTCACCCAGAATTTTTATTTTAATTTGATGTGAAATGGAAAAACTGTTGAAATGGAATAAAATGGTATTGCCAAATAGATAGGCTTATGCTGGAAATTGGAAAATAACTCCAGGTCTAGATCCAGGTATACATTCACAGGAGCTGAAGTGGTTAAATAAAATGTTTTGTATGTACTTCTATCACTAAATAATTGGTTACCTGAGGTCTACCTGCCCTTCCAATCATTTGCAGAATATCTGTTTCACTGTACTCCTGGAACATTCCCGATGCATAATGCAATGTGGATTTTATGATCACCAAATGAGCTGGAAGGTTTACACCCATAGCCAAAGTACTGGTGGTAACTAATAAATTAACATAAAACAATAAAACCTTTTAAAATTTAGCATTAGTGAATCTATGTACACGTAGTCCAGCTCTTACCATACTGCTATCTGGACTCTACCACTTATTTCTATATTACAGACTGCCTAAAATTTATGCTGGTTTTTAACATGCTTTAAAATTAATTCTAAAGAATGTTACCTTTATCTGAACCAAAAATGCACCAACAGTACCTTTTTTTTAACAAACTGCACCTCCCACAAAAACATAGGCATAAATGCAACTTTAGATAGACAGGAAGATGACAGTCATTTGATCCTGTTCTAAAAGGCTAAATCAGGCAGTGATTTCTTATCAATATATGACTAACCAATACATACACAGTAATGCCCCTGCTGACAAAGAGTTACCCGTTACTGACATATGTAAAGAACTATGATGGAGTTATGTGGTCAGGGGCCAGCGGTTTGTTATTAACATTAAACTTATTCAAGAACAACAATGCTCATCCATTTTTCTTATATGCATAGACATAAACATAAATTATTTTTTTATTTATGAAAAGTGAGTTGAGATACTGTACATGCTATAGGACGATCGGAAAACACCTGCATGTATGACTTTCCTCTTATATCCACACGTTATACTGTAGATCACAGAGAGTAGCTGGCCTAAAAAGAGTATACCTCAAAGGCTAATAAGTGGGGGTTATATACAAACTTCATAAAAGAACAAAACTGCCACCATTTGTTTGCAATAGTCTGGTAATTTATTTTTCATTTGCAAAGGAGTTTAAACTGATTAAATAGTCTTACAAAGTACTGGCAGGTCTCCCTCTGTAAACGTTGCTTCAATGATTTTCCTGTCAGACACATCCATTCCAGCATGGTGATATCCAACACCATAAAGAACAAGATCTGTAAAGAAAGTATTTACTAAATAATATCTTCTGTTAAACTTACTCAAAGATGGCAAACCTATGACCGCTGCAAACAGTGGAACAGTCTGAGCAGTTTTATCATTAATATAGTTTTGGAGTTAGTGAGTCAATGGTTGCCTCTTTCATAAGATTACTACAAATACATAGCGGTTAAAAACTTGCCTCTCAGTTTTCCATCTTTTATAGCATTAGCAGACTTCTGCAGCCTAATAAAATAAACAAATAACAAAATTATAATAAATAATAACCAAATGTATAATATATAACAAAAAAACTATACTTAAAACTGTAGTCAAAATATTTAGAAAAGTAGTTCTCTGATCTACTTACATATCCAACTAAGTAAAGTTTTCATTTTTATAGATCTTATTAAAATGCAAAACCTTTTTCAGGTGAACAAAAACACTTTGGCCCCCTTGCATGGTTTGCAGCAACATCAAATCTAAATTTACATTTACCGTTTACTAAAAACATTTTACTTTCACAAGGATGAGGTAAAAAAAAATAATTGCAAGACAAAAAACTGAGTAATATTGTTGATAAAAACAAACCTTTGTTTATGTTCAATGCACATAATAAACTTTGCATCTTTAGCAAGGATGGAGGCAGCTTGTTGTACTCCTTTCCTAGTGGCACAAAACTAAAATCAAGAATTTCATTTTAGAATAAACATCATTAGTAAATGAATATGCAAATACATTGGAGAATTTTAAAGGAAAAAACAAGTATTACCACAAGTGTTGGCTTTTGATCAGAATAGGTCTGTATAACACCAGCAACCTTATAGTTAAGGGTTAGATCAAATTTATATTCGGTTTGATTAGAGGCACTCGGATATCCTAATACTACTTTGCGTAATTTTACTGGTCGGTGAGATTCATCCATTTTCATACAAATGGCTTGACATTGTCCATCTGATAGCCACTCTGCAATCTAAACAAAAATATATTTTTTCTAGCACATAAATGCTTAATTAGGATCAAGCCAGAAATAAACTTCATAAGTTCTTAACCCAATGCTATGCTCCCCCAGTGTTAAATATGAGGTTCCCAGTGACTTCAACCTTATGTTGGAGATGCCACCAGGACACATCTTCAAATCATCAAAGACCTGCATTTGGGAGACACCTAAATTTCCATCAAAAAAGAAAATCTCAAACCAATAACCAAATATTATTTTAGACTACAGTAAGTGCTAATGAATAGTATGAAACACAAGAACACTCTGCTGAAATCACTACAGTACTTACACAGTAAAAAATAACTACTAATTACACATATAAATTAGTAATTGGCAAAACTTTACTAAGAAATTAAGTAATCAGTTTAGATAGAGACACCTACATCATTGGCATTTGGAATTGTTGCTGAAACAGCTACAAATCTCATAGGTAGCTTTACTTCTGCTCTGTTAGTTGTATGTGCCAGTGAAACTTGCATTGTTTTCATTCTGCTGACCACAACTTCAAGCGTTGCCCCCCGGCTTTCATCCTTCACTGTGTGCACCTAAAATGACAGAAGTCTGTTAGAAACAACGGTTCCACAGTTTCTCTGAGGTTGCTTAGGGTTCCCTATAAAGTGAGCAGTATCAGAATATTCTAGAACCAAGGCTTGCAAAGTATTAAATGTATACCAAACTTTGATGTAAGGTGCAATTGGTCCACAGACCACCAATTAAAAACACATTTCAAGGGTTTACCCTCTGTAAGAGTTGACAAAGTTTGCTTTAGCATGCATATAATCACCAGGTATAGTTAAAGATAGTGGTCAGTATTTCATGTTTAACCTTTAGCAAGAACTATAGATGAAGTGGGATTATTGTAAACAAAACATACACTGTTGTACAGCATTACTGCTGCTAACTAATAAACTAAATGTGTTTTTTTTTTTTGTCAGTTCCTTTTTTCTTTGCAAAGAAACAAGTATAGGCATTTGAGCAGTGACATTCTGGTGCTGGTATGGTGGAAGGAGGTGACCATGATCAGACATTTGTTTGAGATATCTAAGCATACACATACTTTTTTTTATTACATATCTATTTACAATAGTATGTTTTTATTGCAGAATTACCTCATCTATAAGAAACAGCCGAACTAGCTGAACCAGCATATTGTCTCTCCATTTTCTACTCATGGCATCCCATTTCTCCTAAATGACATAACACAATATGAATTTAGATACAATTTGAATTTTGAGTAAGTACATATTTATTCATCCAAAACACAAAATATATTTAAAATTCTATGTATCAGAATGCTTTTTAAATTGCTAATTACATAATAAGGCCACATTCACTTGAGCAGCATATACTGGCATAGATATATTATGTACTAAAACAGCATATTAAGAAATAGTGCCATTTGCAGAGCAGTTCATGCTTTTAAACACAATGCTTTTACTTGCCTGTATCTACATTTTAGATCAGATGGTTGTGTAGGGAAACAAAGTATTAACATGTTGAAAGGTGGCCAAGTTTTTCATGAAGGTGTTGGGAAATTGGAAAACTGGTCCAGGTACTGGTTATGGAAGAGATGGGAGGATTCCCTGACGAAATAGTCTTTGTCCAGGTTCTTCCTGTGTGTGCAGCCTGAACACAGGTGTAGTATTTAGCCTAACAGGCCTAGAGATCTCAGAGCCCTGTATCCAGTGGGTAGCTAAATGGTGCTGAGCTGAACACTATTTATGCCTATGGATGGCTAGCTAATGTTTATTTTACTGTTTTGTTTATTTTGAGCAACTTACACAAAAAGCACAGGCAGATGTCTGTCCTTTTTTACTCCACCCCCTAGCCTGTTTTTTACAACGTTCAAAATAAATCATAAACTATCTCAAACCCATGGCATTGTGTATAGTGGAAAGAAACATTAACCACTAAACCAAAACTGTTTCTGCAGGTTTAGAGGGCATTCAGTAATACTATCTATAAAAAAATACATAAACTGGTATAATTGTTATCTTTTTTTAATAAGGGAAAATTGACAGGTTTATGTCACAGTGCAGTCCCTAACTAAATTCTGCCTCTTCCACTAGAAGAAAGGAAAGCTTGCAGCTGTGAGGACAGTAACAAAACAGAAGAAAGCTTTGGTGACAAAAGGGAAGAGAACTTCCTGGTCACTCTCACAGATGTGCCAGCTATTTACAGGTCTCTCCTTTCTGCTCCAGGAAAGCAGTTATCCCAGAGTTAGGATGCCACAGGTAATAAATGTTTAGATTCCTGCTGATTGCTTTATGATATATTCAAATGATTGTTGGACTAGGTTTGTGTAAGAGTGGGACTGGGTGAAAAAAAGACCTTCATTCTAGAGTTTGGACTTAAAGTGTATGTGTGCACAAAATACAAATCTAAATATATTTAATTTAGAAGAAAATCAGTATGTCCCTACAATATGAGAAAATGTTAAGTTTTACACTTCTATCACAAAAAACATGTTAGCAAAATTCATCATACATAACGTCTAACCAACCAGTGAGGTGAATGTCCCATCCCTTACACTTAATATTTCTGAATGTTTTTTAAGAATGGCTTTTTATGTAGGTGGTATATTATCATGCTGTATATACTATATCTACTTACAGGAGTGGTCATGATAATATGAGCGTGTTGAATCTCGAATAAGTCATCCACCTCTGTATCCCCTGTTAGCTCCTTACATTTTAGTCCAATAGGTTCAAACTTTTCTTTCCAGTTGTCATATCGTTGACCACATAATGCTTTTATAGGTGCCACTAAAATAATATTGGCAAAGCTCTTACTTTATTACATTAAAAAAAAAATATGCAGCTTAAATGCAAAGAAAATTTACACCACTTTAATTCTCTGCCTTTTTTCTGTTTTCCTGTACTACATACTTAAAATAAATTTGACATGTTGTTACTAAACTGCATTTTTTATTTATGTTGCATATATTTCTGTTTTCTTGGGATACCATGTCATCCTCCAATAAGGAAGCAAAGGCTTTGAGGTTTTGTAATTTGCAATTTGTGCCTTAGTTAAGTTTTAAAGTAAACCTAAACTAAAACTTTTACCTTGCATATAAAGGTAAACCACCCCTTTATGTAAGGTAAAAAATACCTTTTTGGTGTGGGGGGGGGGGGGGCAGTGGCAATAAAGACAGATTGGAAGCACAGAGCCTTTTATCAGGATTCTGGCTGCTCCTTCTTCTGTGCATGCCCAGAGCTTTTTCTTCAATAAGGAAAAAAAACTGCATGCGCATTGAGATTGGCCCTCTTTTTTCCCCTTATCTACCTACGTCACCCGATTCTGCCCCTGTGCAGTGTGAGATTGGGTTCTGTAGGCAGAATGCGGAAGTGAGGTGGAAAGAAGATGGCAATGCCCAGCAATTCCTCTGTGCCAGCTCAAAGGAGGATTCCAGGACGACACAGGACCCAATCCAGGAAACCTCTTGAGGGTTCGACGGATCCGTGAAAGTAAAGGTGAGTGAGATTTTCTGTTTTTTTCATCCTCATGATCTTTTTGGCTATCTGTAAGGGTGATAAGCTTCCTACTGGCAAGCTTAAAAATATGTTTTTTTCTGGCCTGTGAACAGGCAGTTTAATACTATCCTAAACCTCCTGGTGACAATGATACCTCATTAGTCAGACTTTTTGTGGGTTTTCTCTAGGTGCTTCTCTAAAAAAAAGTTTTAATATTTCATACCTTAACCTATATTATTCTCTTGAAGATACAAGCAGAGAACACAACTAGTAAGCAATCCAAATTAAAGCTGCTTGGAAAAAATTAAATTACCATCTATTTCTAGCTATTTTTATGTAGCTCCCATGTTGTCTGCATCTATGTAATCTATTCATTCATCCATCCTAGTTTCCATTTTGTGCTATAAAGTAGCCACAGCAACAGCCACATATGGACGATAACGGAGACTTAGCAAGAGCAGCCATATATTATTGTTGTCGTTTTTAGGGTAGATTGCAAAACATGGTGGTTAAGAAAACCTTATAGCAGAACAATGTTTATTTAGGTCATCCACAGCTAACTGGACACTAACCAGTTAATTTAAAACACACGCAAAATTATTTTATTTACATATTTACAATGGATTGTACTTATTTAATTGTATGCATGTAACCGGAGAATTATGCAGGCTGTCATTAGGAAAAAAGTAAAATAAAATACTGTGTGATCATAACCTGTATTTATCTAACTCTGATTTTCTAAATGAGTTTTTACCCTTATTTATATTTGAATATAAGATAAAATTATGAGTTCACATGTACAAAATTAGGTGACATCTTTGAAATGTCCTTAAGGGAGGAGATGACATAAAGTGATGGGGGATTTCTCAGCAATACCATTTCTAAGGGATATAAAACTCCAGGCAGCAGATCTCTGGATGAACATTTTGTGTAGTGGGTCCTAAATTTACTGGATGTGACAAATTATGCCATACTCACATGTATGTAAAATAAA
Organism: Pyxicephalus adspersus; assembly: GCF_032062135.1. Classification (NCBI taxonomy): domain Eukaryota; kingdom Metazoa; phylum Chordata; class Amphibia; order Anura; family Pyxicephalidae; genus Pyxicephalus; species Pyxicephalus adspersus. Next base: position 29,439,692 of record NC_092865.1, on the reverse strand, counting down.
GGCAGATAGTTACATAGATTTGTGTCATTTTTTTTATTAACTTTTTAAGCAGATTTTTTATGGATTTTCATTTTTTTTCTATACTCACTGTATACAATCTTGATATTTGTCCAAGGAGCTGGTACTTCCATTAGTAATCGAACAATTGCTAATTCAAAAATTACTGTCTTTCCAGACCCAGTTGGTGCACACATGACAAAATTCTTATTGGAATACAAAAGCTAAGAAGAAAATGTGTTAAACAAAGAAAAAAGTAGTTTTAAAGCTCAAAATAACTTAATGTTTCAAAATCCAAAGCAGGCATTTTCAGTTGTCATTAAAGCAAAACTAAAAAAGAATAGACGTAGATACTTGGGACAATGTAATACTTGTACACATCATCAGAGGCAGCCCAATGGTCAAGGAGAGCTAAGGTGTTTTCAGGGGATGCAGAATTGACAGAATCCTGGACCTGTCATGGCTGCAGGACACTTAGAAAATGGTAGATAGGTGCCATAACCAGAAAGTATGCTGTGCATACTTGCCAAATATGACAAAAAAACTCACACTAACGAGTTTAGTTCTTTTTTAAGTAGCTTATATTTTATACCTAGAGTTTTTCAGAAGCCAAAAAACCTTAGGGCCAAGATTTACACAGCACTGCCACACTACACAGTCCTATCTGGCAGGCAAGAAACCTGATTTCTCTGTGCTGCAATTTAGCGCAGGCACTATAAGTTACCTGCATTCACCTTTCTTTTAAATAAGCTTTATCTCAGTGCACTTAGAAGATACCTCAAACCCATACAAAAAAAAAAAGCTGCCCCACAATTTCAGCGTTGAAATCCAGCATTGCCTCCTGCTATCTCTTTATCCCACAAGTGCCTAGGAATACCCAAAAGATTCTATTGTAGGTAGGATAGCGGTTTACAAATAGAAGCCTTTTAGAAAATAGGCTAAAAAACTGGTGTAGGAAACTATTATTTTGACATGCACTATGTTTCAAAACTAAATGGAAATGCCATAAAATAGGAATATTGTATATGTTCTTAGAGTTATAAAATTTAGTATATTTGCCTTCTCTGCCTATATTCTGATACAAGAGAAAGAATTTGTTTTGGAAATCTTGGTATATCCTAACACATTTAAAACTAATCGTACTTCAATATGAAAGGCAAGGTGAACTTAAACATCTCTATCTGTATTTACAAATATAGAAATTGTGCAATAAAAATATTTGATAATGCAGTACATGCCATTGCCCCTGGGAGGGTACACCAGATATTAGAATATACACAAATAAATAATTGATTTTATATCCACAATCTAAAATTGATCAACCATTCAGTGTTCAAATATTAATCACATTAATCATACTTTAAGGTGTACCAACAGACTCTAAGGGCTCTATTTATAAAACAGAAAATCAGACATTCCCTAACCATTCACTTGTGGGAATCTTACAGATCCATGGGTTTCAATGGCAGTAATTGATTCTCACACAAGAATGGCAGTCTCTCTGTTTTATAAATAGAGCCCTAGTAATAGTAATCGTAGTGAGTGTATCACAGTATATTATCAATAATGCTACTTTTTAATTGAATATAACTTTATTGAAATTTTGTGTATACTCTAATATCTGATGTGCCTTCAAAGGGCTAAATGTATGTACTGTACTATTGTATTGTTATTTTTTTGTACTATATTTGTAAATAAAGTCTTCAAAGTCCCATTTATGAACTATTCTTTGACTATGTACACACGTGCAATAATTGTCAGTGGGAAAGATCTTTTATAATCCTTTCCAACAAATAACGACTGCACGATGCATGAATGAGTGCGGTACATACATCACCGTTCTGCTCTATGAAGAGGGGAGGGGGAGAACAATGGAGCGACACCCTGCTGCACTCTCCCCCTTCACTTTCATTATGATCGTTTGTGGTCCATCGTCCGTAAATCTGCCAGGAACGGTCTTTCGGACGATAGACGACAAGCGCTGTACACATGCAAGATTCTCTTCCAATATCAGCCCTGAGACGATTATCGGATGAGAACCAATGCACATGTATACCTAGCCTTAGTTTATGCTTTGATACAACATTAAAGATTGCTGTTATTGGCTATTATTCTTTTATAGGCTAAATTTTAAAGCAGATAGTGATTTTCAAATAGTGTGCTGACCCTCTGAAGGCCAGGCAATGCATACTTGCATTTAAAAACATTTGAATTATATTGCCTAATTTAGAAATATATGTATTCATGTAAGCTGTATGAAAGCTGTACCAATCCCGCATTGTTTTTACATAAATAAATATACACAACATAATAATAAATCAATAAATACATACATCATCCAAGGCTTTTGACTGTATGTAGTTAAAATAAGGAAATTCTTTGAAGATAGCGCTGAATTGTTTAGCTTACATGTCAAGGAAAATGTACCCTTATGAAAATGGTAATGCAGTAATTATCAATGTCTTAATACATAAATTATAAATTTCCTGTCTGTGTAATATAGGAAAAATTGTTGGTGCTGTGATGCATCTATGGGTCTGGTTTACACAGTATTTTAGTTTTTCCACAAAAAAGAGCACAGTTGGATCTGTATACATTTAGATTCTTTATTCTGAGTGAATCTTCACACATCCTGTCTAAGGACAGCAGATACAGAGTATGGAAGGGATAAGTCACAGAAGAAAGAAAATGCAAACAAAAACACATTTCTAAAGCAGCAAATATGACATTCAGCATACATTCACTGGTGAATTCTTAGGTAAATCAATCAAGGTAATGTTAACATATGCCCTAGGAAGATACACCTGCAATGAATGTATGATCACATTCACAGCTTTAAAACTACTTTACAGTCAATTAAATTTTTGTGCTTATGATTTGGATGTGTTCTGTGTCCATCTTCAGCGGAAAAATAAATTTAGCACAAACTATTAGGCTTGAGAAAAAATAAATTTGGGATTTTTCGGAAACCCACAACTGCTCCAATCATACTAATTCATCCATAAAAATCATACCCACCACTACTCCAATCATAAAAATATTAAAATGTTCACATTTTATTTACAAATACAAAAAAAATTACTAAAATTTATAATTCACATAACACTTTGGTACAGTCAGTACCCAGAACAACTGTATAGTCCGTACATTGCCTTTATTATTAAAGTCAAGGCCTGAGTTAAAGGGTATATATTATATTGCCCAAAAATGGGGGATAAAAGGATACGAATTTCAGACACTGGTCTAAGGATTCCGCATTGTGTCTTAGCTAAATGGAATATTAATAGAATTCTTATTATTACAATTACATACATAAGTAAACATAAATGTATGCCAACATCAAACATGGATAACGTCAATTACCAGCTGTGGACATCGGCTGTTCTACACAAACAGAAAAAACATAAACAAAGTAGAAAGGTCATGTGTAGAATATTCTGTCTTTTTCCCTCTCTGCTGCATCCCTTCTTGTAGTTGATATCATTTCAGAGGGTTGTAGAGACTGCTGCTGTTAGAAAACATACTGACAGTGTTTATACACACTGTTTAGGGTACATACACACGTCAGATGATTCTCATCCAACTATCGCTTTAGGGCTAGTATCAGACAAGAATTTGACCTGTGTACAGCGGTCATCCGACGTCGTTCATGGATCGGTCCTGGCAGATTCATAAACGACAAACAACTGCACACAAGTGAAGGGGAGAGAGTGCAACACCCTGGGTGCCCCTCGCTTGTTCTCCTCCCTCCCCTCTCCATAGAGCGTGAAAGATCTTTTCCAACATCAAAAATGTATTGTATTTAGCCTTAACATAAAATGGAAAGACACAAAATACCTTTGTATCTTTTGTATCTATTCTATTTTTTTCAAAAGGTTTAGCTTGGATCTGCAAATAATGCCATTTAAAGCAATAAAATATGTTATTTTCAACCCCTCACTTAGACTTACCATCATTCTTAAACTCAATCTTTCATTTCTATCCTATTCGTTTTCTGATTTTTTCGTTTTTCTTAATATTTAAACTTGTTTTATCCATTCTGTTTATGTTAAAAAATGTTTAATGTAACTTATACAAATCTTTGCAATACTTTATGACATAATTTTCTACACTGAATAAAATATTAAAAAGTTTTTTTTCTTTGCCGTATTGTGCGTTAATAGGGGTTGTACAAGTGTGAGAGCTAACATGGATAAATCTGTTTTAGCAAAGTGATCTATCTGAACAACTAAAGAGGCAAACAGGTCATGTAGACAGCAAAGGATACAGAGCAATCTAACCGCATCCTGTCATCGTACATGCTTACTTAAAAGAGCCAATATCACTGCCTACCCTGGACAGCATCACCAGACCAATGCGCTGCTAGGAACCATCCACTCCTGCAGGCTACTCTCCAGGAATGGGGAAAGTGGCATACTCACGGGGCACTCTTTCCGGACTCTAGTCCCCTGATACCGGTGTTAGGGAACCCAACATTTTCCCCAGGGTTGGAAGAGAGGAATTTCCAGAAACTTAGGGACGAAGACCTGTCATGGGTTTGGGATTTTATTAGTGGGACGGGCTTGTATTCCCTGACAGAGCTCCAGAATCCCTCTATACCCAGCTGGATTTTTGGAGGGCAGCTCAACGTTCGCATTTTCTATGGAGCCAACCTCATCCATCGAACCTCAAAAAAATCGCTCACAGAATTTGAACAAATATTTTTGGGATCTGAAGAAATCTAAGCTTTATTCTATGCTTAATGATGCCCCGGGGAACTTTACACCAACATTTTTGAGGCTATGGGAAATTTATGGCAATTTAGAACTTCTCAGGCGGAGCGGGTGCTCTCCTCTGTGTACAAAGGTTTACTTAATAGTAACATGCAGGTGGTGGGATATAAGATATTAGCACGGTGGTATAAAACTCCTGATAAATTGCATGTTATGTTTCCTTCAGAGTCGGATTGGTGCTGGAGATGTGGTGCCCACAAAGGCACTATGCTGCATATATTTTGGGAGTGTCCGTGTCTGAGGGCTTACTTAGGGAAATTTGCCAATAAATTGTGATTCTGAATGTTCCCAAAGACCCAGCCTTCTTTTTACTGAATCTGAATGATTGTCCCCAGAAGGTATATCATAAGTCCATACTAAAGCATTTAGTGACCACAGCCAAGGCCTGTGTTCCCAGACTGTGGAGGAATAACGCTCCCCCTACTCTGGGTATGTGGATACGTAAAGTTATTGAGATCCAAAGTATGGAAGACCTTACTGCTGGGCTTTATAATAGGACGGAACAGTTCACTGAGGTCTGGGCTCCTTGGATCATGTTCCAAGAGACGGTAAAATATAAGAAACTGCTGGAACCCTTGGCAGGTCACTAGGGTCATGGGTGCCCTGCTGTTGGTCAGGGCTTACCCACAATGTGGGTTTTTTTGTACTGCTAGGTTTTTTGCTCTACCGGTAAGATATCTGATGTATAGTTCTCCTGTGTTCTCTATTGTATCTGACAATTGCTCTCCACTATCTGTTTTATAGTGATTGTGCTATGTTTTACTGACTGTATTTTTTTCTTGTGTATCCAAGTTTTTGTTTATTGTTATTTTTGGTAAATGAATAAAAAAAATAAAGTGTTAAAAAGAGCCAATATATACTGTATATAGTTTATACATATCATTTGATTTTGCACAGTAATTCACCTTGAGAAAGGTAGGTAGGGCCCCACAAACATGTGAGTATTTTTTTGTTATTAAAGATTGAATTGGGGCAATATTCTTTTTCCTACCTCTAAAATATTCATACAAAAATATGATTTTACTTTGTATTACAGCTCACTGCCAATACAAACCATGAAACCTTAATACTGGGCCTATTGTTTTTATTCTAACTGATGTAATTATAAGGAAGGAAAACCAATTATTTGGCCCAAACTTTTGTTATTAAATTCGTATACTTTACCAAAAATAAAAATATAATATGACAATAAAACAATTGTGACTTTTAAAGTCTTTTAAAGACTTTTTAAAGACAATTGTGACCTTTCCCTCTCACATTGAGCTTGGTTTATTAAACTTAGATAATTTGTCCTGTCAGTACCTTCAATATTTGGCCTTACATTGTGGACAGTATATCTTTAGGGTATGCCAGTAAAAAGCATTCAATTTAAGATTTACAGTATATTAAAGTGAAAATACCAAATATAATAAACTGATACTGTCACCTTTTCCTGTAAGAAGAGTTAAAGATGAAGGGATGGAAAATGTTTCTTCATTTAAACAATCACTGGCTCCATAGATGTCATCCCCACTGCTGACCAGTTGATTTTGCTGGAAAGGTTTGTTTGAGTTGGTTTTATATGATTTTTCTATGTTGGAGTTATTTTTAGGTAACATTTGTTCTTCTTCAAATGTTCCAAACAAACTGTAAAAATGAAATGAATCCAGGTCTGTATGGTAACTGAAGATATGGCTCACATGTAAATAATGAAGGCCAGACATAATCAGGCTCATCTCATTGAGAACCTTGTGTGGCAAGACATCCCCTTGTCATTGTATGTAGCAGCATACTGGTGCAACCAATGGCAATGTGATGGGAAAACATGACACATTTTTGGTGACAGTTGCAAATATTGACACCTGCTCCATCAAAAACTCTTGTTATTGACACATTGCTTGCATAGTTGGATGAACAAAATGTACAGAGATGGGTAAATTTATGAAGCAGGAAATATGATATTCATTAAAAATTTCCTGGTGGTGAATTGCTTACTACGATTTACTACCTGCAGTGAACTTTTACTGTGAACGTATGTTGCTGAAATTATCACCAGGTACAAAAAATGGGGTAAAAACAGCCTAAACAAGCAAATTAATGCTGCCACCTCAGTTGATAAGCTGATATATATTGAAATTATTTTGTATAGATATGTTTTGAGCACTTTTTAGATTTCTTGACCAATAGCCTCTAAAACTTGGAGTTGTCTTGACAGCTGAAAGGGTAAAATAATAATAGATTCTAATTTAACAACCCATATGATATTATACATTGTCAAAATTTAATTTTTTACTCCTTCAAAGTCGTTATTGGAAAAAGTATGTGAAGTTCTTGTGTAATATTAACTTGAAATCACAATTGAACTCATGTAACCTTAAAGGTAACTTGACTAGTTAATTGAAGATTCACAAATACCATGTCCATGAGAGCACAGTGGGACCACCTATAGCAGGAATTCATAATATATTGTTAAGTTGGGCAATGTTTGCCTTAGATCAGCTATGCCCCAATAATTTTCTTCAAAACAGAATCAGAATTCTATTCCATGACCTACTATAAGTAAACAATCACACATTTGTGAAAGAAGTACACATTTGTATGACCTTTACTTTGTTTGACCAAGGATAATACAGTATCCACGATATTACGGTACCATATACTGTAGGTATCTCTTATTTAGGTATCTGTGTAGGATGGGTATTTACTTTTAAAAAATTAAAAAAAAAGTCCACTGGGTCATCTATTGTGCAATAAACAATGTGAAGCCTCTTGCAGCTGTACCTAAATGTGTTTTTTCATTCTAAGACTTCGTTGAAGACTGTATATTTAAGTTGCCATCCATGCAAAATATGAGTATTTAAAAAAAGGCTCAAAACCTTTTTCTTGCAACCACGTTATTGACTGGATAGTTGGCCTTTTGTATAATAGACAATTTATTTCAAAAGATTAGAATGCCTTTGGCTGTTGCACATATATTTAGGTTAGTTTATCTAATTGCTATTTAGGATGGGTGTTATGATTTGCATTGATTGGGAGGGTGTTAAATTGCTTGTTTAGGTGGGTATTACACTGCGGTAATTGTTGGGTGTTAAAATTCTTGGGTGTTGCCATGTGTTATATTTTTGCCTGGTGAATATGATGTTATTGCTGGGTGGGTGCTAAAGTATTGCCAAGTTGGAGATATATTATCCCTGAGGGGTGTTATCCTATAATTGACAATAATCTTATCATTGAGCTGCTGATGTTTTTGATGATGCTGTAACCCACTTTGTGACAACTCCTGTATCGAAATGCGCTTACTTTGACATGGTACCCAAATCGCCAGTTTGATAAAGGGCCATTTGCAAACTAACCTTGAACTCCACATTTTGGTAATACACCCCTGGCAGTTGTATTCCTGTTTGGGTACTGCCATATGGCCTCTTGCATAGTACAGAAATGAAAGAAAAGGGAAAGGAAAAAGAAACCTTTGCCTGTACATGCGTTATTCTTGCTACCCGTCACTGGGCAGACGAAGTGAATAGAAATGGATTAAAAGATTATGAGGATTTTTTTTAAGTTTTACTAGGTTTGCTTGTTGGTCAAAAGGAAGGATCCCTTTAATTATATAAAAATAAAAAGTAGAGGTTCTAAAAAAAAAAGCAAAAATTTGGAATTGTGGATTTATAAAGTGGCTGTAGCAGTATAGATCTTTTGTAGCATGCTTCTATTCCTTGGCCATCTGCTTTAGCTTATCTCCTGCAAAGTTTCTTGGCATTACAGCCACTGAAAATTATGTGTAGTCTTTTGGTAATTTCAGGGGCTGCACTTGAGGTCCCAAGAAGCAGGTGAGTCAATATTCAGTGTTCACCACTGTTCCAAACACTTGTTTTATTCAATAGAATATAAAAAAAACTAACCCCTAGAAAAATCTAATTTTTTTTTTATCAAATAAGATGATCAATAGGCTAGTTTTTGATACATAACGTAAGTGAGGTTGTATTTGTATTTCAACTCCAAATAGTTAATGAAACAATCTCTGTAAACTTACTGGGGAGCAAAAACACAAAAATCATTACCTTTTTCGAAGCAAACTTTGTGCCACGGATATCTTTACTTTGTAGATGATTCTGTTCAGGAGGCAAAAAATCTGTGCCTACAGCTTCTTTGTTACCACTTGAAAACCAGGGATATGTTGCTGTCACATTCACTGCTCTTGTATTTCCTGTGTTTGGTGTCACTTTTGTGTTAAAATGAATGCCATGCTGTGAAGCATATGGTCCTTCAGATTTGCTTTCTAATGAATTTACTTTCTTTAATGGTGGTGTAAACTTTTTTGGTTGTCTTGTTCTGGCTTTAAAAAGAAAGCATAAAAACAATATTTAGCGTATTATGCAAATGAGCTAGTAACAGCAACATTCTAAAGCTGTTTACAATTGTGTGACATCTGCCCTGAAGGTAAAAATGTGACAGGACTTATAATTAATGTTGCGTGACATTTTCACAGCATATTCATTTAATTGTGCAGAAAATAATGACGTTACAGTCTACTCTCAAAAAAATAGCCCAAAACAACTCAATTTAAAATATTATAAATATTTTAGGCCCTTCAATGGGATGATAAATAGAATACTTCATAAACTTATTGCTTTGTGTGCTCTGAAGTCAAATCAGCTTTTAATTGTAATGTTACAAAATAGCCACATTATGTACTAATGTAAAATCAGCCATGCATAAGAGTTCTTATTGTTTATCAAGAAACATAATGTACATACAGCCACAGGGCTGCATGTTTAAAAAGTCTGCCACAGAGTGACACATGGTATGAACTTTGTGTTAAAGAGACTATGTTACAAAAAAAATACCAAAGAAAAACTACAAAGTTAGAACGTTTATACTCCCTTACCCTGTAGATCAGGGGTGTAAAACTCAAATACACCGAGGGCCGAAATTTAGACAATGTTTAAAACTTAGACCATGTCATGGGCCAAACTTGAAATTTATTGAAAAAAACAATTAATCTCCATAAGAAGAAATAAGAACACATGAGAAGAACATGCAGTAATATGCAGTGGATTGATCTAAATTTATCCACTGCATATTACTGCATGCTCTTCTCATGTGTTCTTGTTTCTTCTTATTGAGATTAATTGTTTTACTTTGCCAGAGAATGCAATGTGAAACCAAATGAATTGGTGCATTCATTTGGTTTCCCATTGTATTCTCTGGCACAATAAAAAGTTAATAAAGCAATAGCTCTATGATAATTCCTGATTATTGATTTTACCTGTCAGTATAAACTCTGTGGGGTCAAGGCATTGGATGCTGTTCAATAGACACGAGTGATGCCACTACTACAATTTCCGGCATCACTTGCATCTAAAAAATGCGGGGCCACGCATAGGCAGAGAGGCCGCTGGTCTAGAGACGCAAATGATGCCAGGAATTGTAGTAGTGACATTGTACTCAGGTCTATTGAACAGTAGCTTGGTATGAATTGCAGCTGGACTGCTGTTACTACAGATTGCAGTAGCAGCAGGCCAGCTGCAATTCATATTAAGAATTCTTTTGGGCGCCAAAAAAAAAAGGACACGCCAGGCCAGAGTTTGACGCCCCTGCTGTAGATCTTCATTCTCCTACAGAACTACAGCCTTTAGCAGACTCTTTACAACAACATGGTCCTGGCTGTAACAGGTGCATATATATTTCCTAAACTGTTCTATTTTGTTTTCAGGGTCCATTCACATTAGTGTGTTGAAGATGAACCCCATGCTTTCATTAGTGCAGCTTAATGTGCAGTGTCATTTCTAGGGAATAGAATGCTGTGCTTTTTTGTTAAAAAAGCCATAGGTGTATTTATAAGGAATTGCAGCTATCCAATTCAAAATTAATTGGATGATTTATTTGTTTATTTTTTATTTTATGTTTATTTTCTCTTCTGAAAGAACAGTTTTCCCAGGAGAGGTAAACAACACAGGTTCAGACTGTACCTCTGAAAAAGGCCTTAGATTTCTGCAAAGTCTGTCAGTCATTATTTATATTGCAATAAAATGCTAATATTAGTGCATAAGTTAGTTTACTTGCACAATTCATGCACTATACATTCTGTTGAGTTTACAGCTGTATGTAGATTTCTTTTACAATGTGAAAATGAAATAGGGGTACCAAAACCACCAACCTTTCATTGCTGATTACTGAGCTAGGCAGTATGAAAAAGTACAAGCAATTTCTTTGTTTACATTCTTTACAACGCTTTACATATAACACAATTTTTTTTTTCATCAGATAAATTTTTCAGCTCACCTCATTAATTCCCTAATGATGCATTGTAATCACCTTCCTTCCATAGAAGGCCAGTATGCCTAATAAATATCTCAAAATCAAAAATGTTAATTTAAATAACGTGTGTCTGCCAAATGATTATTGTAAACTGACAGCTGAAATTTCAGGTGTTTTTATCGGCACATTTTCAGTGACTGTAGCTATTTTATGAAGAAATTGCACATGAATGTGTTTATGAATATTCACATACATACTTGTGGAAGAACCACTGACATTTAAACTTATCCCCTGTATCTGAAAGGGACCTGGTCATAATCCAAATACACTTGTTAATCCTAATCTGGTAACTTTTGCCTCATACATGCATACCGTGTTGTACCTGAAAACTGCTCATCGACTTCCATCTGCAGATCTACAGCCTGTGGAATATCATCAATACAAGGAGCTGGACCACAAAGCCAACTTTTTAGGTTTTCTTTATCCCATTTAGTACTGTAATTAGAAGTCACAAAAATTAAAAATAAAAATAACTGCCTATTACTGGCAGCTGCATTTGAGTTTAAAATACAACTAGGACTAAAAGTAGAAGATAAGATAATAAAGAAAGCAGATGATGGAGCCCTGAATTTTTCAGAAGTACGTAGGGGCATTACATACTGTTACTAAATGAAACGTGAATGCTAAAAAAATGTTAGCACAAAAATTACAAGACAGTTAATACTTTTACAAGGCAGTCAGGAAAATATCATAATGATACATTAAAGAGAATTTCTACTTTCATGAGGCCTGTGTGATCAGATCAGAACTGCATCTCTCCCAATACAATCATTGGGAAACAAAAGCAGATCAAATACAGGCCAGATAAGAGGTCAAATGTACTGTGAACAAACTCCCAAGTATATAAGAAGTATCTCACACATAGGGTCAATGCATCTAACAGTACACTTGTTTTTCCCAGTGACACAATCTCATAGAAAAAGAATAATGTCTCTGCACCTTTAAATCTATAAAGCAGTATGGCTAGAAACTTCTCTAAATCAGCAGCTCTAGGAGTGTTCAGCAAAGCTACTTTTCTCTCTCTAGACATAGCAACCCTTATACCCATTGGGTTTTGAAGGGAGTTCTGTCAACCAGACTTATCCCAGCCTCTGAAATCACTGTGAGAAGGATTTGTTTTTAGATGGTGACACGCAAATACAAACAAGGTAGCAAACTGTTGTTAAAAACTAGCTGATGTGTGGAGACCCAAGTAGGGCAACCCTGCCAGTCAGCAGCATGTATATGTGGAGCTCTAAGTTTAAGGCTTTTCCATTTTCTCAATCAAAAAATAAAAAATTCCTATGACCTGAGACTCCTACTTTGGTTTGAAAGCAACATAAAATTTTATAAGTCTGGAGTCTTAGCAGAGGATGGTTTAACTGGGAAATTAATCATTAGGTAGCCTAACCCCTTTATTATGCATACAATTTGAAAAAGAAAACACAAAAAACCAAGAATGGAGTTTTTTTGGCCAATAATATCAAATATATAATTATATAACACCAAAAGTGATAACATTATGTACAGTTTTATTTAGCAATATCAACAAAAGACATGCATTAGTAGTACCTTATCCCATTACTTGTGATGGCCTAAATATATTGCCATTGTGAAGGAGGACACACTTTAAGCTCCGCTTTGAGCTATTGATGAATAGTCACAGTCTATTTACCCCCAGTCACAGTCATTTACCCCCATATTCAGAATAGTCCTGTCACTTTCACCTACGCAACATCTCCAAAACCCTGTCCCCACAGACCACAAATCTCCTTGTACATGCTCTTATCATCTCTCGTCTGGACTACTGTAACATCCTCCTCTCTGGTATTCTACTAACCCGACTCTCTCCTCTACAATCTATCATGAATGCTGCAGCCAGACTCATCCATCCTTCCCTCCGCTCCTCTTCTGCTGCATCTCTTTACAGTTCTCTTCACTGGCTTCCATTTCACCTTAGAATCAAATTCAAGCTCCTGTGCTTTGCCTTCAAATCCCTCCACAGTTATTGTCCCACTTACATTTCTGACATGGTTAAAACAAATACTCCCCTAGTCGCTCTCTTCACTCCTCCAATGACCTACTAATGACTTCCTCACTCATAACCTCATCACACGCACGGATACAAGACTTCTCTGGAGCTGCCCCAACTCTCTGGAATGGTCTTCCTCGTCCTATTCGGCTTGCTCCTACTTTCTGCTCATTTAAAAGAGCGCTCAAAAACAATTTTTTTTTAAACTTGCCTACCCAGCTTATTCTGTATTTTAAAACTGTCACTACTTCCTACCACTACAAATCGCCACTCCTATTGTGTGTTCCTTCCCCTACCTTCTAGATTGTAAGCTGTTTGGGCAGTGTCCTCTCCTCCTCCTCTGTCACTGTCTTTATTAGTCAGTCATTTTCAACCCCTATTTAGAGTACAGCGCTGCATGATATGTTGTCGCCATATAAATCCTGTTTGGTATTATTAAAAATAATAATAATAATGTTACATTTCTCACTTTTTATTTTCTCTAATCCTGAAATGTTAGTATATATGTATTTCTGCGTGATAATGATTGGAATATGGTTCCATTTAATAACCTAAGCCATAAAAACACGCACACTGTATTTATATAGGGACAATATAATATCCAGTGCTGTACACCTAAAGGTACAGTATGGTGAGAAAGATAAGGATGAAATCAAAGAAATAAAAAAAGCATACAATGAAAATATTGTTCTTACTAACCCCTTTGTGGCTGAACTTGGTCCTTCAAAAAAAAAACCTTCCAGTGAAAGATTGTCCATGTTTTAATAAATCTTTGTTTGGAAGAAGAAATGTCTAGAAGAAATCATGATTTATTCTTTAATGTATTTACTGAATGCAAAATGTTACAACTTTAAAGTATCATAAAAAAAACTTTTCTAAAGCATGCTTCTTGAAACAAAAGACAGATTCCTTTATTTTAACAATTGGCTGCCCATAGTAACCCCCTCAATCTGGGAAATGAGTACAAGAGCACCACGCACCCCCTACCCATTCCCAAGCAGGGGTTACCTAAGCCATAAAAAAACAACGCACAAGGGAAACTCATTTATAATCATTTTATTCATTTAATAATAGATTTATTGTTCATTTTATCGATTACTGTTTTCAATGTTAGCAGTTATGGGCACATTTTGTGGACAATGTGCCAATAACTGCTAATCAATTTATTATTTTTAAAAAGTTGGTACCTTGGTTAACATTTGTGTATATATATATATATAGTATATATGGTACTAACACCTAAAAGTATCCTCCTTATGTCCAGCCTAAGCTTGTTTTAAAGTCAATTTAATAAATATGTAAATATTTGAATTACCATTACCTGACAACTGCTTCATTATTGACTTTTTAATATTTCTTTTAGCATGGCCCTGATTAATGAAATGGTGTTTGAGTATAAAACTAATCAGTAATGTTCAATGAATTGAGAAATTACTAGATTTTTCTTTTAGGAAAACTCTACGTCAGAGCTATTCCAGCATGTGCTCCACAGTGTAAGCCAATACTTATCCCAAAAAGTATTAACATAAATCTATTTGTTAACTTCACACTGAAAGTATTAAGTGGAATAGATCGACTGCTAATTTTGTGCATTTTATTAAATTAGAAGAAAAAAAAGTGAGAAAATTTCAGGAAAACAGCATCTTAGCCTATTTTTGGGCTTCAGGTGGTAAATTATATTTTTTTGGCTATGCAGTGCTGGGTTTTAGGTAAATCACTCAGGAGGTTTTAGACCAATTTAAATGAAGGATATTTTATATTTTTTAACAATATTAAAGTTTGACTTCACATTCTATTTGTCTCTTCTACCAGAAAATAATTTTACTCAATTGTGCTTCTTCTGTGGTATTGTGATTGGAAAAACTATTATTTCAATATGCTAAGTGAGCATCAATGTTTTAAAACATAGGAAAAGTGGAAATCAACAATTAACACCAATAACTGACAGTACTTTACCTAAGCATCCCATTCAGTTCTAAAAAAAAAAAAAAAATGTGTTGGAATTGCCATAGGCTTACACATTATCAGGTATATCGTTGGATGCAGTGTGATAAGCTCTCTGATGTTATATGGAAATGAAGCAAAGTAAGAAAGGCTTTGTAATTGTGCACCCTTTTGGTTTAAAACTTATAAAAAGACTTTGTGTGCGTGTGTATTTATAAATTTATCTACACCATTACATATATATATATATATATATATATATATATATATATATAATATATATATATATATATATATATATATATATATATATAGATATGTGTGTGTGTGTACCATTCTGCTTTTGTTATTTTTTTAACAACCACATTCCAAATTTAACAGTAAAAAATGCTAGTAATGTTCTTATTATTCAAAGTGAAAAAGACTACCGGTATATATATATATATATATATATATATATATATATATAAATTCCATTAAATGTGATGGGAAAGAGAAAGTGCATGCTTATTCAAATAAAATGTTTTGCATGTCAGGACAATATCCTGATGTCATCAACAAATCAAAAACATTTATTTTCTCTTGCGGGTCTTAAAATAAATACAATCTCAGATAAACAACACATGACATATTACACTGTGTCATTATTTATTTACCAAAGACTAAGCCAACATGCAAAAGCATTGTGTGAACAATTAAGTACACCCTTACCAAGGCTGTAGGAATTACCAAGGTAAGTAGAAGCCAGGTGCTGCTAATCAAATTCAATTGATTATTTGGGTGACATCTTCAATATTAGGATTAGTTTTAGCAGTTTGCAGTTGCTAATCTTCCCAAGAGCAGACATTTTAGCAAAATTCCCAAGGTCAGACCATGCAATTTGTTCAGACAAATTGCAAAAAAAACATGAGCTACATTTCAGAATCTACAGATCACAGTTAATATGTTAAATGTGAAAGTTCATGACAGTAAAATAGGAAAGACTGAACAAATATGGATCGTATAAGCTGCCAGGAAAAAGCCTCCCCTCTCTCTCCCTCCAAAAATCATTGAAGCATGGCTTAGGTTTGTAAAGTTGAATCTAGTATTTATTACTTATTATATATTTTAATGAGGTTGTAGTATTTAAATAATTTTATAGCCTGCTAAGTACTAGATACACATTGGGCTTTATTTATAAAACAGAGAATCATTCCCTCATGGGCATCTTGGCAGTAATCACTTCCCATCAGGGAATGTTTGTAGGAATGTCGGATTCCCTGTTTATAAACAAAACTATTGACTTTTGATAAATTTCAATAAAACATTTAATATAATCACTTTGTTTTGGTATTTTTTATCTTATTGCTGTATGAGAGATGTGCTCTATCCAATTGGGCCTGATTTATTTAAACTCTCCAGGGCTGGAGAGAATACACTTCAATAAGTGAAGCTGAGTGATCCAGCAAACCTGGAATGGAACTGGCCAAGGATTCAAAACATTTGCTAGCAAATTATTTTAAGAAATCCATTCCAGGTTTTCTGGATCACCCATCGTCACTGATGAAAGTGTATCCTCTCCAGCCTTGGATAGTTTTGTTAAATCAGGCACAATGCTGCCATCACAGATTTCATTGTAGTTATTAGTTAGGGAAATTCCAATGGGGACACTGGTTCTTGGCCCAGGAAGTATCCCTCATAATGGATTTAAGTCTACAGGAATGGAAGTAATGAGAAATTTGACCCAGATGACGAACAACAAACTGGCAAACTCCCTCCCCCAGACCACATATAGTAGTAGACATCAGGTTCACAGTTATGATGCTTTATTTCCACAACATGAAGGAAATCATGGGTCAAGCATGGCAGAGTGGATCGGCTAAAATAATCTTGGAAAATACAAATATTGGTAAGCAATGAACTCATCAAAATGTTGTGATGGTTCTTACGAATGCTGTTAAATCCCATCCTACTGCATTCTCAATCATATAATGTAAAATTCCAATGAGGTAAATGCAAAACCTCTTATAATGGCTTAAGCATTTGTGTCAAGCTTGGGACATAGAGAAAGCAAGCTTAACCCTGGAACATCCAAGAGATGAAGCCATTCAGTGACTTAATTATACAACTTTCCCGTAATGCTACAGAAAAAATGCTTTCATTAAATACTTATTCAGTAATGTTGTGCAAGCAGTAATTTTGATGTTCAGGGTGCAGTAACCCAGAGATATTTTACCTTACTGTATTCCCTTGGCCTAAAAAATTATCTCTCAATAAATTCTGTCAGACATCTCACATTAGCATTGCTGTCTGAGCTGCTTTAGTATGTAAGACTATTGGTTCAAGTGTAAATGAACCCTTATTACCATTGTTAAAAATTGACTAATGTCAAGGTAAACCCAGTTTTCTTCATAGTATGGTAAAAAAAAACCACTACAATAACGGGCAATATATCAATACAAATAGATTCTCGCATGAATTTGGTTCTCCCAGCACTTTATTCCTTTTTAATATTGTTCCTGAAAACTGCAGATAATGGAACAGCTGAAATATTATCCAAGTATTGGCCAGAATGGGGAATTATTGCAGTCTTAAGATAGAAGAAAGTCTTTCAGAAGGCAGGAAGTATCATGTGACTGAGGTTTTAGGGTTGGCTAGACTCTTCCTGCCCTACTCTAATTCCTGTCAGTAAAAATGCCAATAAAGATGAAGTTTAATTTGGGGTCTGGGAGCCAAGGTATTTATCATGAACCTAGCAGTGGCTGTTAAATATGCATTTATGTAATCCTGCTCTAACACCCTCCTATTTTTCCATTTTTGATCCTCAATTTGTGTCTCTAAAAAGAAAAAAAAAGTAAGATACATTTTACAAAAAAAAAAGTCATGTTAAGGTGTGCAACCACATTAACTTTTACAGCTGGATGTAGATGAGCCAGCTAAAGACTCATGTATACATTGTCATGTTTTAAATGAGACCTGGATTTCACAGTGACGTATAGAAAACTCCAAATATAGGTAAATGTTGCTAGATTAGGTAAATGGGAAAGTAAATCTGGATGATATGATACATAATAATACAACCGGTGAATAATGTGACATAATATTAAGGTGGCTAAAAAAACAAAACATAATACACTTACCTTCAATCCCGCAGTGCAGTCTGATCCATCCAGGGGTGTCTTGCATTGGGTCCCGCATCATCCCGGCATCCGTCTTGAGCCGGTGCCTCCATCTTCTCGTCTTTTTCCTGGTTCTTCATCCTATGTCACCCGACCCAGGAGCAGGATCAGGTGACGTAGAATGAAAAAAAAAAATTGCCGATCTGAGTGATCGCCAGTGATCGCAGTGAGATCGCCAATTTTTTGTTCATTCTACGTAGGAGAAGGAGCACCCAAGAGCCTCCAGGGATCTGTGATGTAGGTATCCCAGAAGGCTTTCCGCTCCCATTCATTCGCGATAGAGAATAGGGGGGGGGGGGTGCTGCACCCCTTTGTTTTTTGCAAAAAGAGTGTTGCACAAAAAAACAAACAAACATCAGAATTTTTACCCTACATAAAAGGGTTGTCTACCCTTTTATAAAAGGGTTGTCTACCCTTTTATGTAAAGTGAAATTTCTGAGTTTAGGTACGCTTTAACACTAAAATAAGTAAATGACTAGGTATGTAATCATTCAGCACTTTACCAATAGTTTCCTAACACCACATGAAGACATCTTCTGCATGATCACTGCAGCTTGAGAGCTTCTCCATAAATGGTCTCAGGAGGCCATCTAGTGGTGATATGTACAAACTGACACTAACTACTAATACCTTGAAGGCCTTTTTATTTCTATTAAATTGTCGTTCTGGATGAAAATTGTATCAATTATTCAGATTTGTTTAAAAAATGATTCCAGTAATGTGATTTATTTGCTATTATGTTGCCTAATGTTGGTTGTAAGGAGAAGGGTGCACCATTTTGTTTGCAGTCTTGAGAGAGAATATGCTCGGCTATCAGCCACCAGTAGCAGGTAATGCAACACCAACAGAATCAATCTGTCCACTATCACAGGTTTCAGAGCTATTCTAAAATAGTTGTAGAGTAGCTTCTGAAAACTAAAAAGTACCATAGTACAGAGAAATGGAAAATAAACTAGTTGTACAAATAAAATAAGCCACCTTTTTTAAGAAAAGGAGTATTTTTTTTACAAACACCACAGTACTGCTGACCACAGTTACTACTTCTTTCACATGTAATGGGGGTTGTGATGGAACTGGGACAGGTGAGTATATTTAAAAAATTGCAATCAGGCTGGTAAGGTTATTATATTCACAATGCAAAGGCAATGACCTGCCTAATCACAGTGCTTTATTTCTAGAGTTTAGTTTGATCTAAACTTTAGTTGACCATGGATCGCTATCACAATTTTAGCAATGTGCGTGTTATCCTGTAATGCTGTGGTTTACAATTTTAGAAAGGAATTAGGTTGGATATTATAAACTACATCAAAAGACAAAACACACATATCTTCTCAGCCATGGTTTTATTCAGAGTTTTATTTTTTCCCTATTTTAGATGAAGTGAAGAAGGGATAGAAATGCTGTCAGCTTTTAACTATCTGGAGCTCGATTAGAGAGATTTACCCTGACTTCCTGCTGACAACATTTTACAAGACAGAAATAAAAGGAACCCTTCAAAAGCAACAGAGGTGCAGATTTTCTAGATTTGCTTTCTGTCTAAAAAAACCATTGCCACTGGACAGAAAATTTTGTGAAAGTTCCCCTTCCACAGCAGTAAAAACAAGATAGGGGGCTGGATCTTTTGCCACTCCTCATGATATCTAGTGCTCAGTTACTTACTAGTGATTAGTCAGGACCTGAATGCAATGCAAGGGGAGATTGGAGACATTGTCTGCTGGTCAGTGGAAGTTAATGATGCTCCAATGCAGCTTCTTTTGGTGGGGTTCTAATCACACAAAGATGAAGCCTTTTTAGGGGCAGGGATTATCATGCACATTGACACTAATGAAACAGGATATAGGGTATGATTACTCACACTGCCACCAATGCAGCGGCAGGAGGGGTAATTTTCACTCACCATAATAAAGGCCGGGGTTATAATCACTACAGCCACCTATGAAGCCTGGTTAGGGGGGGGTAGAGCATGATTTGCAGCAGGGGAGGGAAGGGGACAAAAATGCCCATCCGGACTCAAAGATTTGTAACTTTGACAGTGCTCTAAATTACTATATTTCCTAAGTCTTCTCTGTTCTTACCTAGAACTGAAGAGGTACCCCAATGCTAAGAAGCTGGATCGGGACCCATTGTTTTATTCATAGACAGTACATTCTTTGTAGGATTTTGACAATCTAAACTGAACCCTTCTGGTATAAATGATCTGTCACTCTGCCCTAACTATTCACCCCTTGGGACTAGCTTGTAATCTTTTGAAGCTACAAACATTCAAAGCATATGGTAGATCAGGTGTTGGACTTGGGGGAAATCAAAAATTAAACTGTCTTGGAGCTGTTAGGAGTCTGTGCACTGTATATTTAATGTGTTGTTGTATATTTAATGTGTTTTTGGTGTGTGAGTCATAGGAGGCCAGAAAAGCAAAGGAGCAATTGCCTGAAAAAATATTTCTATTAGCAGTGTCACCTTAAATTTAAAAACCTGTTTATTTTAAAACAGATGTTCATGAAAAGTAAAATTGCCACAGGCAAGTGGATTTGGAGTTGGCAATTTCAACATGCATGAATAGAAAAGACAAAATGGAAAATCTGCTTAAAATCTGTTCTGCACTTGATTGTTACAAAGTTTTCAAAAATCGGTCTTTGCATATATATGCCTTTGTGCTTTAGGTACATCTGTTTTAAAAATAAAACTAGTCCTCACCATTACCAAATTTACAGTTATTATAATATTTTATAACATAATGTATCTCATTGTTACACAGGAACTGGGTGAAAATAACCAAAACGGCTAACGATATGTTTTTGTCATACTATATGAACCAAGTTTTAGATTTTGAAGACACAGATGTCAATAAAAGTAATTTAAAGATTAGAAAGGAAAAATGAGAGGTAGTTCTTTTTGTGGCACAATTAACTAATTATATTACTAACTAATATATAAAAATTATAATAGCTTTATTGAAAATACAAAAACAAATTGTTTAAAATATTAGTTAAAATTAAATGTCATAGAAAGTGTAAACTAGACCCTCTCTTCACATAGTACTGACTGTTAGGTAAGATTTTCAACTCATTTAGACATGTAGGATCACAAAGCAGGTCCCAGCCCGAGGCGTTTCACCCTTATGGGCTTCCTCAGGGGATTATAGGACCTGTATATAGTATAAGACCAAATTGAAATCGTATGTTGGTATTTAGTCCAAAATGGACTAACGAACAGTTTGAATGCTTTGGATGCCAGCTATAACGTATAGGGATTAAAATAATGCTTTGATCTAGTTTGCTTCCAACGTATCAGTTTCTTATGAGATGGAGATCCATTAGATTTGAGAAGATCAAATGGTTGATTTATGCATATTGGTGATTAAGAGAATATGATTGAAAGAGAATTGTCCATTTGCGTTTGTCTCAACATATTATTAGGCAGCATGGTGTCAGGTACTGTGCAAAATCCTCATTGTAAGTTCATCACAAAGCAAAAAAAAAAAAAAACTTTATGGAGCCTGGACATTCATTAACTTCTGAAGCAAGCTGTGCTTTGATATGCAAAAAGAACCAACTGCATGGTTTGTCTTGGTCAATAAAGAGTTACAAGAGGTTGCAGAAGAGCTCAGTCTCAGCTGTGTTTAGCAAAAGATTTATTCTGCAAGTCATGCAAACTGCCCCTCCAAGCCTCCGTCCTGAACACGAGGGAGCAGGGAAGCCCATTCGTATCTAGGAGTCTTCTGTATGTCGGATGTCCTTAACCCGGGGACTATCTGTATTAGTATATGTGTAAAGACCAATAACTGATTACTGAAACAACTGGCAAGTGCAGTAGGGATTAATTAAAAAAATATAATTATACAGTACATAAATTGGGTATAACAGTCCTAGCTAAGATTTAGGAAAAGCCTCATAGAAATACTGGAACATCTGCTTCCCAAGTTTTGAACACTTTGTTATCCTAAACTACAGCAGGAGATGACTACAAATAAAAAAATTATATCCCAATGGCAATTTCCTTGAACAAATACAATGGATATAACATGGATACATCGGACCAAACATAATCAAGTATTGGGTGGAAAGTTCTTAACACTCTCTGGAATTCTAAAAAGAGGCCAGACCTGAGATAATGGGTTTTTGAAAGTGCAGATTATAGTTAGATCCTGCAGGGGAAGTTACAGTAGACTCTTACCCCTAAAGTCAGGGCCAGCTAGATACAACCTTATATATGCCCCCCCCCTAGAGGTCCTATGGATTGCTCCAGAGGTCTCAGCCAACAAGGCAGGAGATTTGGTCAAACTCAGAGTTAGGGTAAAGTCTGAAGGAAACTCAGGAAGGTTGTCAAGTAACCTCAAAAGCCAAAGAGGATTTAGCATGTGATGATGACCTAGGTCACAAAAAAAGGTCCATGTGGTTGCGCAGTGCATGTGTGTGTGGGGGGGGGGCACGGAAAGGTTAAAAAACAGTGTGTAAAGCAAATTTAGCAGAATGCATCTTTGCTTAGTCCTTTACCCCTTCCATGGCTGAACCAACCTTCTCACCTGAATTAGCCTTCAGAGGAAGGGCAGGACCTCTGGCAAATATTATTATTATTTTTAATAAACAGTATATAGCGCCAGCATATTACTTAGTGCTGTACATTAAATAGGGGTTGCAAATGACAGATACAGACAGTGAGGGGGAGAGGACCCTGTATCAAAGAGCTTACAATCTGAGTTGGATTTTGGAGATGTTGCACAGGTGAAAGTGACAGAACCTGGAAATGTTATGAATATGGGGGGTAAATGAGAGGGCCGTGTTGTTAACAGTTAGGAATATGTCAGGGGGAGATTTGGAATTTGAGGGGGGGGAGATGATGAGTTCTGTTTTATATGGGTTGAGATTCAGGAATCGGTGAGACATCCATGATGAGATGGCTGACAGGCAGCATGAGACCTTATCCAGGACTGAGGGAGACAAGTCAGGGGGGGACAGATTTTCGTGTCATCAGCATATAGATGGTAATGTAAACCAAAGGAGGATATAAGACACTATATATATAAAACACCATAAATGTTTTCCCCAAAACAACTCCAAGATATCAAAAAGATGCCATATCTCCAAAAAACAATATAGAAAAGAAAAGAATACTGGTGTACCTTAGCAGGGAACAATATTTTTATTTAGAGTACAATAACACTATTAAACATGGAATGTTTAATGATGTTATTGTACACTAAATAAAAATATTGGTTTTAACTGATTTACTTGCCAGTAATTCCCTGGTAAGGTACACTAGTACTCTTCGAGGCTATAGGACTACCGAGAGAGGAGGTGTTCAGAGGAAAGAGAACCGGTCCAAGGACTGACCCTTGGGGGACACCAAATGGGAGAGGAGGAATTACCAATGAAGTTCATGATTTGTTTTAGAAGGGGGTGATCAACAGTGTCAAAAGCAGAGGAAAGATCAAAGAGAAGGAGGGAAAAGTTGCCTTGAGACTTAGCTCTGATGAGGTCATTGGCCCCTTTTATTAAGGGCTGTTTCAGTGGAATGGGCAGCTCTAAAACCAGACTGGAGAGGGTCAAGGAGAGAGTTGGTGCTCAGGTAATCAGTGAGTCTTTTAAGCAGACAGTAATGAAAAAAAAACAAAAAGATTCTAACAGAAACTGCAGAATCTCCTTTTTCTCATGCACCAGGCTGTCTGGGATTTGACCACAGTGGATTGAAGGCATATTAGGAAACTTTTTAAGTGAGCTGATCCTGAATTTTTTTTTTTTTTTTTTGTAAAAGTGGCTAGGTCAATGCTGAAATGGATGTGAAGTAGGTGTTTCAATAATAAAGACATGCAGCTATTATCACCAAGTACATATCCATTGTAGATAATTCTAGTGACAGGCAGATATCAGAAGATAGATTCCAGTTACAAACAGAACATCCAGTGTCAGGACGATTCACCGGAGCTAGTACCCCAGGCAGATTCACCAGTAACAGGCACCCTAGTAGTACAGTGACCAGTACCCCAGTGACAGGCAGATTCAGCAGTAACAGATAGTGACAGCAGTAAGTTTTCACTTCCTTTATCCCTTGTGGCAAACCTGACATCATTCTATGGCATGCTCCTTTCCCATCGCCCCTTGGCCATATGTCATGGCTGGTGTCCCCCCTTCTCTGCCTCTCTGTTTCCCATATGGAGGCTGAAGGACAATGCCTCCTCTCTATTCCACCAGCCTCCTGTGAACCTTTCAAATCTCCCTCTTTGTTTTTCTTTCATCCATCAGGGACAGGCAGAGTCACATTCCCTTCCCACCCACAGCCTGATTGTGGGGCAGAGACAGGAGTGTGTATGGAAGCCGGCTGGATTGCGAGATGAGTGGCTTTACCTTAATTAAATGGGCAACTGGGACAGCTGGAAATTAGAGGATTGAATCTGGAAGTCAATAATTTGGAATTACCAGGCCACAGTCAGAGGGTTCCCAGATATGATTAAAGAGTCAATCCACCAACATCTACATTTTGTTTTTTGGTGAAATCCCAAGTATGGGATGTATCTACCCGTCCCAATCACATCTGTCTAAATAGTTGTATTACCAATCCCAGCCTGAGCAATGTTCACTCCTGCAGGGCTCTGCCTCTGACTTTGTCATTGTGTCACAGTAGGAATTTTGTAACAGCTTAACATTTCTTTGGTTTCGGCAGAATTTAGCCAGCTACAGAATTTCGGATGAGTAACTGAGCAACAAATCAATGCTTTTGCCACAACACAAACTAATAATATACATCATTAATGTATATCCAAACCTCAGATGGCAAATTTTATGAATTTCTGCTTTACACTTCCCAAAATTGTTGGCTGAATTATTTGCTTTTAGAAAAAGTACAGAAAACGTCATACTGATCCTGCTAAAAATCCTTGTAACTTCCTTTTCATTTGGAGCAGAACCAAACCCAACCAACCCACCAGTCTGCATTCCATCGCCGAGAGCCGCCATCTTCCATCTATTTTTCCTCTGCTGGATTATTTTGGCCTATCTTGATTGGCTGTGCTGGGATGACACAACTCCTACGAGAAGTGTGGGTGTTATTTCATATGTCCCATCTGAAACAAAATAACCTTACCTGCCTGATTATAGTTTGTTATTAACACTCCTCTGCCCTCACTCCATTGCGGCCATTTTCCTCCGCACCCCTTCCTGGTGTCAGATTTTCACCCAACTTGACTGGACAGAATGACAAGTCTCATTTGGTAAATCTCAGCATCCTGCACTGAGCTGCAAATGCACAGCTCACAGTACACAGAAAAGCAATGTTAAACCCAGAACTTTTTTTAGGCTGGGTGGGAAGAAAGTTTAGGCCGGTGGCAGCCCCTGTATTGTGACCCAACTCTTCAGTTACCACCCAAAAACTGCCGGGTGATTACTGAAAAGTGTTGGGTGGTGCACCCGGCTAAAAGGGGCTGGGGAGAACATTTGAAAAGAATTAGTGAACAGGCGGATACACGTTTTACTGCATATGGGTCATCGCCTGTCTCTTCTGAAATAAGAATCCTGCCTGCTTGTGATTTTGTAATGCAGAACTTTGGTTCCGGTTTAACCAATACAGGTCTCAGCTGTGTTTAGCAAAAGATTTCTTCTGTAGGTCATGTAAACCAATCCCCTCCCCATCCAAGCGTCCGTCCTGCACACAGCGAGCAGGGAAGCCCCGTTTGTATCTAGAAGTCGCCCGTATGTCGGATGTCCTTAACTCGGGGACTACCTGTATCTCGTTTAGTTCAGAAGGTTTAAATAAATTCCTGTCCTTGTGTGACAACACTGCACTACATTGACTGAGCATTGCCACCCTTTGGGAGGAAGTGTGTTACTGACATTGGGGTAAAAAAGGGGCAAAAAGTCCTGAAAAGAGAAAACAAGTTCATCTCACATCCAAGGAGTGTCGTCCCAACCTTTTTACCATGGGGGATTCCTTGCAATCATTTTGAGGTCCTCAGAGAACCCCCTGCTATCATTTCTATATCTACAGCTCACAGTATATTAGTGTGGTGGTCATTGGAAGAATTCCTCTTACATTGCTGGCCAGTGGGAAAAATGTCACCCTTACAGATAGCCAAAAAGATCATTGGTGTCACTTGAAGCCCTGGCAACTTCTAGGGAAAGCCTGGCTGAAGCACACTCTTCTCTGTGCTGACCCAGCTCCTCTGTCCCACCTCCTTCCAGAACCATATATGTAGCTGCCACTGAGGAGTAAAGGGAATATTGCATTGTGTTTAATAGATGAGGGAGTGACATCACATTCACCATGGTGACCACCAGCCTCTGAGTTGTGGAAGCTGAAATTGTTCTGCTGACAGGGTCTCTTTAGCCATATGTGAATATTAAAAATAAGAATAATTTAACACATACAGAAACACCAATAGGAAATTCAATAATAAACCCTTTACATTGCACTATATGTGGAATAGAACTCTACCTTGGCTCTGTACAAGGTTTTATATTGCACAGCTGGCAGGAAGCTCAGTGAATCCAGTCAGACATATGGACCATGAGGAGCCACTGACCGAAACGCAACACAGAACCAGCCAAGCACTAACACCTCTCAGCTCTGACAACCCTGAGGTATTAACGTCACGTCAGACCTACTCCGTACTGTACGTCGTCTTATCCCCACCCACCGCTGCCAAATCCAATCGTATTTCAGTAATTCAATAAAAGACTCTGCCCTATTCGCGTACGGGACGGCGGCTCGGAATTTTCCACCAATCCGCGCAGATCCCTGCACAAAGTCCCCGCCCAGTGTGGGAAGGCGGGAGGTTTCTGCGCTTGTGTTGGCTCGGTTTTGGCGCCGTGTCGTAGAAGGTTCAGGGGGTCTCGGAAAATGGAAAGCAACAGCGATAGTGCAGGTCGGTGAATAAATATTATTTATTTGTGTATTAGGCAGCAATATGGTGCAGTAACCTATAACCACTGATTGTGAAAGTTTCTCCTGCTGCTTTGTGTATGAGGGGCCAACATGGTTCCTTTCTCTGTGGTATTGCCTTTTGTACACACAACTGCCTAAAGGGGAACTAAACTTGGACAAAGCACAAAAATTCATTAGTCAGATCTTCATGTTGATGTCTCTTCTGCAATAAAACTTTCCTGCCAGTTTGCAATCATTGTGCAGCTCAGTCTGTGACCAATGCTGGGGACTAATGCACTATCGATACCAATAAATTGTACTCATATAGTGCTAACATATTATGCAGCGCTGTACATTTAAAGAGGAACTAAACTCAAAAGTCCCACAAAACAGTTTACTTGTAATCCTGCAGAGCAATGGATCGGTCCGGAGGTGTCTGGTCAGTTTGGGTCCCGCATCATCCCAGTATCGGTCTTTGTGCCGGTGCAACAAGTGCCGCCATCTTCTCTTCTTCCTGGTTCTTCTTCCTACGTTACTCGACCCAGGAGCGAGATCAGTTGATGTAGATGGGGGAAAAACTTGCTGATCTTACTGCGCATGCGTGCAGAGACCTGTCTCCTGCTGAGTCAGACCCACTGCTCTCCAAATGCCATGAACCATGTGATTGGCTGAGCTATATACATGTGACTTGGTAGGGGACATGTTGGACCTCTGCAGAGAGACTCTGAGGTGCCTGCAGCTGCTGTTAGAGGGACAGATCTATCCTCTGATGTGACTGATTTAAGGAACCAAATAAAACGTACCTAAACTCAGAAATTTCCCTTTACATAAAAGGGGAGACAACCATTTTATGTAAGGTAAAAATTCAGTTTTTTTGTTTTAAGCACAACACCCTGCAGCACCGCCCTCCTAATTCTCAATCGCTTAGGCGATGAGAATGAATGGGAGTGCAGAGCCTCCCGGGATACCTATGTCACGCATCCCAGAAGGCTTTTGGGTGCTCCCTCTGCACATGCTCGGCCATGCGCAGAAGGAGCCCTTTCGTCAAAAGGGGAGAAGAACGGGCGACGTAGGAAGAAGAGGAGAAGATGGCAACTCCTGGGGCACTAGCCTAAAAACATATACTGGGACGACGTGGGACCTGATGGAAGAAACCTCCCGAATGACTGATCGCTGGGATTGATGGTAAGTGTGATATTTTTTGTTTTGTGCACTTTTGAGTTTACTCCCTCCTTAAGCCATTGTACAACTTTTTGGCTTCCGTTTGGTTGGTGTTTAACTTGGGGCCCATGTTCATATCATGCTCTGTAAAACAGTGGTCGCCAACCTGTGGTCCGCGACTTTGGCCGATGCACGATGCAAAGGACCCCGCTGGGAGGTCGCACTGGCCTGAGCCGCGGCCCGTGTCCCTCGTATTGATTGTAAGCTATGGGGAAGGCTCAGACCTGCAATGGGAGAGTGGTCGGGTTCTGGCATCATGTCATTATGAGGGAAGTTTCTTCCCCTATGAGTGACACCCAGCTCCCTGTGCATGGGCGGTCTGGAGCTGGTAAATTTACTGGTCTGTGGGTCCGAGAAAGTTGGCGACCGCTGCTCAAAAATATTTCTGAACAAGCAGTAAAGACAAGAAGAGCGCTGTCTGGGCTTCTAGTGCTGTCACCTAGGGGGGTCTCTACATCAATGTTCCTAGCTTGGTCTGCTCTGAGAGTGATAAATCCAAGAGGGCTGATTTTGATTTGTCCTTCTGCTCCTCCTTTGTTCTTTATAAGCTTGAGCCTTTCTCATAATGGCTGTATTGGGTATGCAGATAAATAAAATGCAGTCATTGCACCCCCAGAAGCACTAAGGGTTTAAAAACACATTTTTTGATTATCCATGAAAGCCAAAATACTGGTTTTGGAGGTACTGACACTTTAGCATGTTTTGAGAATTCTATGTCTGAACACCTGCTATGACACTTCTAATTATTATCATTCAGTATTTATATAGCGCCAACGTAATACTCTGCCCTGTAATATTGTGATTTGTTTGCATTATGTAAATGCTGCTTTCTTTATTGCTAACAGAAATTAAAAGGCTTTATGCAGCGGTTCCACAGATTCGCAATATTTTCTACGTAATTGAAAAAATTGGAGAAGGTAATTTACAGCATGTTTTGCAGTTTTATTTATCATGCCATCCTCTTGCCTAGAATTGTATACAATATAGACAATAGCAGGTACCATAAATGTTTGCATAATACAGCCACAGTGCTGTATTAAGCAATACAAATACATGTTGATTTTATAGATGAGATGAGAAACACTAGAGGTAGAATGCTTCCTTTGTAACTTTACTATCTATACTGGGATTGACACACAAGGCAACTAAAGATTAATTGGGGGGGGGCGTAAACATGTTTACATTGTAGTAATCTTTGTTGGACTGTAGTTGCCATTGTTCAACATGAGAAAGTCAAGGAAGCTATCATGAGGCTGAAAAAACAAACAAACATTATGGAGGCCGCTGTATCTCTGTAGAGGCATTTAGTTGTGTTTTCTGCCTCCCCCTCAGTATATGGTGGCTTGCAGTAACCGTCCGGCTGTTTTTGGGTGGTTACTGAAAAGTTGGGTCACAATACATGGGCTGCCACCTGCCTACATATTTTTCCCACCTAGCTTAATAAAATTTCTGGTTTTAACACTGATGCTGTAGTCTTTTTTAAAACTGATACCCGTGCAGAATGTGGGCCATACTGCACAGTCAGTAAAATATAGGGAGTTTATAGAGATCTTTATTTCTCAGGTAGTTTAATGTGCACATGTCCTTTTAATAAAGTTCCAGATCGTTAGGTACATTGCTTACCAGGCTTCTCGTTTTGCTGGAAAAAACATTGACACTCAATAACTTATTCTAGAAAAAATGTTTTTATTTTTTTCCTAGGTACATTTAGTTCTGTATTTTTAGCTGTTGCTAGACTAAAGACAGGAGAGGATATGAAATTTGCTTTAAAGCATATAGTCCCTACAAGTCACCCCACGCGGATAGCGGCAGAACTGCAATGCCTTACACTAGCTGGGTAAGTTTAATGCAGATTGTATATAATTACATGTGCTTCTGTTCTTTATCATTTGTTGAGAATGCTGGCTGTCCTGATGCAAGGACTTCAATATTTCAGTATCAACATTGTGGCCACAGAGTGGAGTTATACAGATATGGTTGGTCAGCTAGTGTGGGGAAACTCCGAATTTGGGCTTAAGTGGAATGCTAAATTCAAACCAGTTGTTGTGGGGTATGTGAATAATGTTGGGCCACAAGTCCCCTAATATCAGAATGGGTACACATTTCCACAGACACACTGAAGGCTGTTGCTGCAGGGAAAGCAGGGGAGGGTATCAACCCCTTCACAATGCCCCTGGTTTAGGAATGGGATGTGTGATATGATCCTATAGTTGTGATGGTCAGTCAATATCTCATACACACAACTGCATTTTACAGACACCTGAAAATATTGGCAATCCACCGTTTGCTAGTTTACGTCTTCTGCATCCATTCTCTGATACAAATACTTAATTATACTCAGATCCGTCGCTGGCAGATTTGTACCATGTTTCAAGTATCTGGTATTTGCTATATTTAGGGTTCCCCTAAGAAAAATGTGTTTAGTTTTTAGTGTGATGTTTATCCATAACTTTTTTTTTTTTCTTCTTCTTCTTCTAGCGGTGTGGACAATGTCATGGGTGTTAAATACTGTTTTCGAAATAATGATCACGTGGTCATAGTTATGCCTTATTTGGAGCATGATAGTTTTGTGGTAAGTTTTTCATTTTTAATATATACGCATACATACACACACCCACTTGCTTCTTCTTTCTAAGATTAGGCACCCATGTTTATCGGTTACTTGGTGGTTTTGCGATTTAGGTCAGGTAGCTAGCTTTGTCCACTTGGGTATTGCTTCATTTAAGACTTCCTTCACATGTGCATTTTATTAACACAATGAAAATGCTCATACCTTCTTTGTTAACTGCCTTGGCGGTAATCCAGAGTGTTGTTTGGACAAATTTAAAATTAATTTATTGTTAATATATTTCATAATTTATTATTATTTCCACACAAAACAATGTACCGCTTTTGACATAAAAATACTGACATAATTAGACTGCCAGGGGGTTTAACAGCTAACGCATGATAACAGATTTCCTGCAGTCTGGTGTTTGTGCTTTACTATTTATTTTAAAACGCAGTACACAGGTGCTTTCATACCCAACCAGTGTGTTGTGGTGCATTCAAAATGAATGCACTTCAGTTCAACACATTTAAAAAACATTTTTTTAACAAGATATTTATGTAAAGAAAACCTTAGAGAATAATATTTTTTTTTCCTTATTCCTAATTTCATTCTTGTAAACCTTTTTGTTGCTGACCTGTCTTATTTCTTGTGTTTATTACAGGATATTTTGCCCTACCTTAGCTTTCAAGAAGCAAAGGAATACATATTTAACCTCTGTAAAGCACTTAAACGTATACACCAGTTTGGGATTCTTCATCGAGATGTTAAACCAAGCAACTTCTTGTACAACAGAGACCTGAAGCAGTATGTTTGGGCATCTTAATATACATACAGTATATCAGGATTTTGTTATTGGTTGGCATAAACTGTGTATTCTTTATTAAAACAAAAAAATGTGCTGCCAAAACTGAAACCTATTCCTCATAGTGCATGTGTGCTTAATCAAAACATGAAAAATTAAAATGTATATAAATCAAATAGTCATTTTGTGAAGTTCAAACTTTTCAACTTTTGATTTTTTGTGCTGCATCTGTTATATATCCATTCACTGTGATCTCCTCAACCACTATGTTAAAAAGCAGGTCTATAAACACATGCAAATCTTTCCTCAATAGGTTTTGTAGCTGCCCCAAATATTCTCAGTAAGAATGCCACATTGAAATATTCTATGAATGATGTACATCTTAAAATAAAAAGGCACTCTGCATAGTGCAATACTGTTCTTTTCAATTAAAAAACATATTCTCCAAAAACTTGCATTTCATAGTTCTCTCCCAGTCCAGAGTAAAATCGCCTGTTAGTAAGCAGTCTTGCTGTTGTATTTTCACTCACAATGTCACAGCTAAGCTACTTAATGTTTATACTGACTAGAAATAAAAATGGGCTGTAGTTACCCAGTCTGCATACACATGTTTTGCCTACTAGGCTTCTATAGGATGTTATGGGTAGATGTCCTTTAGGATGAGGCTTATATAGTCCATTCTACGTTACTACTTAATTTGACCAATAAAAGACCTACTTTTCAGCATAGTGATCACACATGTTCTGGTGAGTTTTCCTTTGTGATAGATGTTGGTGGAGTGCCTGTGGCTTAAGATGCAGCCCATTGGATCAAAATCTGACAATACTTGAAGCTTGGAGATTCACAACATTTTGATTTGTGTACAGTATTGGTATTTTTGTAACTTCAGATTATTCACGTTTTGTTTAGGCACACATTTCAATTCAGACAGCAGAAAATTTTGTTTTATATATCACTAGAACTGTTCCCAAGTTTTTTTGCTTTTTATATACCGTGATACCTTGGCTAATGAAAATATTTGGTTCCGCAATCAAGTTGTTAGCTGAATGTGATTTCTCGCAGGTTTGCTATAGAAAATTGTTTAATTCATTTTGGATGCTGCACAGAATTTAAAGTTTTATAATATAGAAAAAAGCACAATATGTAAGGGCATAAACTCACCAAAGGCGAACAGGTGAAGAGGTGAACAGCTTCCTAGTTGGATGAAGGCGAATGGAAAGTAGAATAAAAACTGACGATTTTTCTATTTTATAACATGTAAACATAAAAAGATAAGCTCATAGAATGGCCTGACTGCAGTTTGATGCTAAGAGTCTTACTGTGTGCACTGAAAACACTTCTGGAAAGTCTGGGCTTTTTCAAAAATATTTGCATTTTCTCTTAGCGTATTCGTGTATAGCGTAGTTATTCCAGGGTAGACCTAAATCACTGGCTCGAGTGACAATTTTTCTGAAGATGATTGGTGCAAAAATTCAGCTCAACAGGCGTATGTTTGCCAGCAAATGTATTAGTGGATGCGTATACGTTGGCAGATTTTTTTAAAAAAATCTTTGTTACCTCAGCTAACAAATTTTTTGGCTATCACTGTATTTGTATAAATTTGCACTTGGGAAAAATCATGAAGCTCTTGTAGTGCCCTCTTTATTGGCAATTCATAAATCTTATTGGTCACTAACTAAATTTAGGAATTTGTAGTTGAAAAATTGTTTGGATATATCAAGTCTTCCTTTTATTAGATCTAATACCTCAGAGTTCAAGTTAACTTGTCCTTTCACAGACCAGTGAGATCTGCCATTGTTCCAAAGCATAGAGAGAACCAGTGTTGGGCGTCAGAAGTTTTATGTTTTTGATTCTCTTGCTGACTGCATTCTGCAGGCTTCTTTCCTGGCATCTAGATGTAAAATATACATTGTTTGAGGAAGAAGGTAAGCACTTGTGCTGTGACCTGTTCTTTCAAACATTTGTTGGATTTCTTACTTAATACTTTTAAAGTTTTCACTCCAAAAGCTGTAAAATAAAATAATCTTGTACAGTTTGAAACTTTCCCAATGACTGAGTACAAAAAAAAGGTGAAGGGGTGGGAGTGCTTTGCATGAACCTTACATACATCGGTGTAAAAGGTTACTTGGCCTCATACATAATGTGTTGTGTCATTCTCATATTGGAACAGGAATAATTATCAAACAATTGACACCAGAATTTAAAGTGAGGAAAAAGCTACAATTTTAAGATTTATGTTTGAACAGTAAATAAAGAGAAACCTTTCAAAGGCTTTTTTTCCCCAAACCCTTTACAAAACTTAAATTTGCTTTAGCTTTGACTAATCATTTCCCATACCTTTGTTTTGCAGGTATGCCCTGGTAGATTTTGGATTGGCCCAAGGAGCACCAGGCACACAAATAGAATTTCTAAAAGTCCTTCAGGCTAAAAAACAGGGGAGTTGCACACAAAGTAAACCTCACACAATTTCAGGAAATATACCAGTACCTAAGGAAGTAGTTCTACCATCCTCAACAAAACAATCTGTTAAAAGACATTGGTCACTTTCACAGATAAATCCAGGAAACTGTGGCAAGGTTCTGAGTCTTTTTCTTTTCCCTACTAATGTTGAAAGCCAAAGCAT
This sequence comes from Pyxicephalus adspersus, assembly GCF_032062135.1. Lineage (NCBI taxonomy): Eukaryota > Metazoa > Chordata > Amphibia > Anura > Pyxicephalidae > Pyxicephalus > Pyxicephalus adspersus. The sequence continues at coordinate 29,405,463 of NC_092865.1, read as the reverse complement.
GGCTGTCATCCTTTTAACTACTCTACTACTATAGCCGCTTCCAATATCAGGGGTGCACATGAGTGGTGCTTCTGTGATATGTTCCATTATGCTGGCCATGCTAAGATCATTCCAGTTGTTCAGATCATTTTAGGCATATAGCAAACCCTGAACAATGTAAGCCCTTGTTTTGATCTATTTTGTCTAACCTTCGTTGTTATTTGTTTTGTCATAGCTTTATTTCCACCTCTAGAGAGTATTTTGTGTAATTGCCAATTTAGCAATCAAAAATGTTATTCTTATATTCTATTCTTTTATTCATGAATTTTACCAACTTGCATGATTCAAATGTAATTGGATTGGTGTAGGCAAATGTGTGTTGCATTACTTGATTGTTTTCTACAGAATAGGCTAAATTATGTTACAGTCCATGGGACTATGAAGCTCCATACACACGTGTAATATTAGTCGTTGGAAAGGATCTTTCACTATCCTTTCCAACGACTAGCACCGCACGATGCATTAACCAGTGCTGTACATAACCGCACCATGCTGCTCTATATAGAGGGGAGGGGGAGAACGACAGAGTGGCACCCTGCTGCGCGCTCTCCCCCTTCCGTTACATTAGGATCATTATTTTTCCGTGGATCTGCCACGGACCATCGTTCAGACGATGGGCGACTGGCGCTGTACACACGCCAGATTCAGAACTGTTGGACGTGTGTATGTAGTTTAAATCGCTGTATATCCAGCATGGGTCCTCTAATTGTTGTTGAGGAAAACAAACTAAGGGATTAACAAAGTCTGAGCAACATTTTACTATGTTCACACTTGTTATTAGAAGATGATGACCAAACACCTAAAAGTGTATGTGTATATATATATATATATATATATATATATATTTTTTTTTTAAACTGCAATGTGGTGATTTTTATCCTTTGTCTAGTTTGTAGAAGACAAACACAAGAATGCAATGCAGCGCTGACATGTCACATAAAGTGAAACTCCAGCCTTCAAAAATACACCCACTCTTCAAAAATGAGGGCTTTAGATTAATTTCCCTGTTAAAGGCTATTAGGTTAACCCCTTTTCCAGTCTTAAACACGTCTGGAGTTCCACTTAACAATGTTGTTGTTTATCCTCACTTTTTTTCTTTGGTCTGTCTGGTTTACTTCAAGTACTGCGTGTTCTAGTGGGTGTTTGTGTTATGATGATGCTTATTATGTTTATTGCACTGTCTAGACTGTTCTTTCTGCACATGGAAAAGATTTTTATGCCTGAAATCACGCATGCAGCTGTTCTCACTTTATATCAACCCCTAAATATGCACTAATTTGGTTTTGTAAAGTGACAAAGATATAATTCTTATTGTACTCCATTTGGATGTCTTTTCCAGGAAGGATTACTTGGTACTGGATCTAAGCTGAGGTCCGTGTTTGGAGTGAAGAGTTTTAATGTTCACAGTACTAACCCTAATGAAGTTACAAATGCAAAAGTAAGTCACAGACTAACATAAAATACACATATACATGATTAGTTCATTTAGTAGAAATATACAGATATATATATATATATATATATATATATATATATATATATCTGTACCGGACACAATGACGGTAGGAGAAAGGAGGAGACAGACATATAATATCTATTGTGTGTGTCTATATCCTCCCTTTCTCCTACCATCATTGTGTCAGGTACAGACCATTAAATGGAGTACTCTAAAGGGTATAGCTTATAAAATCAGACATTTACTGAAATCTTTTATGATGAATTACAGCCATTGAGACATAAACACTTGGTTTGGAGAATGTTTCAGTGAATGCCACATTGTAGATAAAATAACCTGATATTAGAAATGAGTAATGCATGTGAGAAAACAATTGTTACACATTTATAATATACTGGTTAGTGTTTAAGGGACACCTGGAAACCAGTGCTTGTTGCATGGTTTCTTTTTTTTTAGTATTTTATAACATGCAAAATGTCTTTTAGAATAATCTTACTGTAAGAAGCTTAATTGAATTAACAATCTTATACCACAATGGCACTTTTACAGAGCAAGAGACAGCCCACGACATCAGATGTTAGGTCTAAAAAGACTGTTCCTGCAAAAAACACAAATACCGGGGCGGTCAGCAAAACTGCCAACACTTGCCCAGAACAGCTGACCTGTGATTGTTTTGCGAAAGCTCAAATATGCAAGATTTGCATGGAAAGGTAATGTATCTCAATCATGTTTTAAAACCATGCAGAACTATGTCTAGAGGAATTAGTAACTATCATATTCTTGTTACAAAATGGCTCACCTTAAAATATACTATCTCATAATGAGAGCAAACTATTTTGCTTCAAAACAAATTTATTTTATTCTGGTTTTTCTTATAATTTCAACATTTTCCTTCCTTTCTTTGTGAAGAACCAAACCACTTGCTGCAAGAGCTGGTACTGCTGGGTTTCGTGCTCCAGAGGTGTTATTAAGGTGTTTTAATCAGACTTCTGGTAAGTATTTGGGTTCTTGTAAAAAATAACCTTATCTTGTAGATGGGGGGGGGGGATGTTTCGTAGATGAAAGTGACAGGACCTGGAAATGTTCTGAATGGGGGGGTAAATGAGAGAGCAGAATTAAGTCACACCAAGACAATGTGCCTGAGGGGAGGGCCGAGTAACAGTGTTGTTAACAGTTAAAAAAAAAAATGTCAGGGAGATATTTTGAATTTGGGGGGGGGGGATAATGATGAGTCCTGTTTTATCCAGGTTGAGTTTCAGAAAGCCTCCCTGTTATACCTGTTTACATAGTCTATTCCAGTAAAAAATAACTGCTTCTGATTTGTACAGTGAAAGTGGAAAATCATCTCCTAATTTGCAAATCTAAATTGAAATTTGAAGGCTTTAGCACTATCTGTACTTAATCGACAGAGAAAGGTAAAATACTTGATGTCAGTCCAGACAAAAAGTGATATTTTACTTCTGTGGTACCTACAAGCCGTTTAGGTGTTCTTGCAACTTCTGTTTGCCTCATTTAACTAAGGTGCCATTGAACATTAATGGTACTGTCTCTTGTTAACACATACCACACATTCTTTAACCCCTCTTGAATGTCACTGGTAAGAGTTCAGCCTTTCTCCGCTGCCCTTCTTTTTTGGCCAGTTTGATCCCAAATACCCAGCTGCTTGAGTAATCCCTTAACAGTTAAATTATTTTCTGCTGGTTTTCATTAAATTTCTATGATTCCTTTTTTTTCCCACTTCTTTGTAACCCTAATATTTAATACAATATTTGGAAAAGTCACAAATGCATCATTTGGCAAACAGCTGGAAATCTAAAGTCCATATTAATAAAAAAAATCACTCTTTTCATCTTTTAGGGACCTCTTTATAATTATGACTTGTGTCTTGTTCCAGACACATTTTGAAACCTGTATCTAGTCATAAAATAAACTGTATTTTTGTACACATTACACAATTTTCCAAACATAATGGATACTTGTCTTATCCCTAAAGCGGCATTCACATTTGTCTACTTTAGGACGCATGCATTTTTGATGATATGCATTGCTGTGTACATATTACATATGCTAACTAGTGTTGACCTACACATACTCCTGTGCTTACAAATATGGACAGATCCTTACTGATAAGATGCATGTGTTCTGTAGGAAAAGAATGTTTTTGTGAGCAAGTATGCTAGCCTGTAGTATAGGCTTTGCAAATATATATAATTGGCCATGTAGACTAAGGCTTAGAAGTACTTTATCCTTTTATCAAACCAGTCCTACTGTTTACTGAGCTTTATGATGTCCTTTTAAAGCAGGATAAACATAAAATGTATTTATTTTTTTTTTTTTTTATTACAGCTATTGATGTGTGGGCTGCAGGCATTATCTTTCTTTTCCTGCTCAGTGGCAGATATAATTTCTTCAGTGCTTCTGATGATTTGAATGCTTTGGCTCGAATCATAGCGATTCGTGGCTCACAGGAGACCATAAAAGCTGCTAAACAAATGGGTAAGAGTTCTGAGGCAAATTTATTTTAGGAATAAGAATTTTTTTTAGCTGTATCATTTTGGTAACTAAATAAAATTCTAAACTATGTTGTGTAGATTGCTGGAAGCCTCAGTTATTGAAGAAAAACAAGTCTTTTTTTTTTTTTTTAAACTTACTTATACTTGGAATAACAACTTCAATTTGTGCCATGCATCTTTGTTTTTAAAGGGGCATTCAGCTGAAATAGCACCCTTGAGATATTGTGTTTTTTGTTTTAATTCATCCGCAGACTTTTCTGTTGTGGGACCCCCATCTGTGGGTCTCTACACCTCCTGGAGATCAGAATATTGTCAGCATGGCTGGTGGAGAGCACAGAAGAGAAATTTTAACACCTAATATCTCCTTGAAGCAGTCTGCTATTGTTTGTCACCTGCACTTTAGTAATCAGATCAAGTACTTTTGTACTTAGATCAGTTCAGGCGAAGTGTAGGGGTAACAGAAGTAGCCTCCATAAAGAGAACCAGTCACCTGCACAATGCTGGCACTTAGGGGGTAAAAGGAATAATTCTAAAAAAATCATTTATGCTTAAACTTTGAACAACATGGTTTATTTTGCAGATGCACAAAATTTTATTACTAAAAATGATTCCTATTTCCTAATTAATATTTACTAAAATATTTTGGTGTCATTTTTTTTTTTTACTGAAGATAGTTTGTGTGTGACAATGATCATCCTTTTTATTCTACTTTTGGTAAATATGTATGTTTTGCTTTGACATTTTTTTTTCCAAAAAAACAAAGTTAATCCATTTTGGTTGAAGATAACTAAGATTGCCAAATGGGTTCTTTGAGAAGACAGGAAGTGTAGACAACAAAAAATTGAACCGTTCTGAATTTATGGCTTTATATTGTACTTATCAAATAAATCTAACAAAAAGCCTTTGGTGGTATATTTTTAAGAAGACTAAGTGAGGAAAAAGTCAACAAGCCATTTTCATCAGTGATCATTTTTTGTGGGTCTTGTAGTATTTTGTTTTGTGCAGATATCAAATTCTAAAGTATTACAGGATCGAACAGTGCACATGTTACAGAAATTATTAACATTGATGGATTTAAGTTGCTACAATGTCTATAAATCCTATTTATCATCTAGATGTTTCTTTTTTTGTGTGTGTGTGGTTCATTCTGTGATGAAAGCACATCACCCAATAGACGTAGATCTTTAAGATATACAAACTGTACTTCGGCTGTCTACTTGATTGCCAGGATAAATTTTGGGCTCCACATGTCACTTGTACCAGTTTTTCCAATGCACTGTGTGATTGGCTAAATGAAACAATACCATTAGTGAGCTCGACCATCTAAACGATTGCTATTTTTGCTGCTTGAACACAAATAAATTCTCAGATAAAACTGAGCTCAAAATTGTATATCTCAGCCTGGGTTCTGCATCAGACCTGTTTCTCATAATGAATCATTGCCTAGTCCGTACCACCACATGATGGACTTGCTTCTGTAGTAGGTATTAGGGATACAGTGAGGGTGAAACTGGTTACAATCAAGAATTGTCAGAATGATTGTGGCAGTTCAAGTATCAGAAACAGATTTTTACACAAGCAAATCTGAATTATCTAAAATTGTTCATGATCTTGATCTATCCAAAGACATAGCAGAACTTTTCTTCATGCTTAAACAGAGGCAATTTCATGCAAAGGGTGTTCCTGTAGCTTGCTACAGAACACAAAATCATAACTTAAAGGCTTTCTTCAATGTTGATGGCATATTGTGCTATTTCCATGACATCAGTTTGTCACAAGAGCATGTTTCTTCTGAATAGTCCCTCCTTTTTTTGATTCTTCACAAAGAAACTTGAAAGCAGATCTACTGCATACCGTATTTTTTGCAGTATAAGACGCACTTTTTCTTCCCCAAAACTGGGGGGGGAAAGTTAGTGCGTCCTATACGACAAAGGTGTGATAAAATAACTAAAATAATATACTCACCCGATACCCGATCCTGCGTGTGTCTCTGGCTGCAGCAGCGTCTGTCTCCTCTTCTCTCTGGCAGCAGCACGTGTCTTCTCCGGTCTGTAAAGCAGAGCGAAAGAAGCCGGCACAGCGCCACCTGCTGTTCCCTGTTCTAACTGCCGTACAGTGGAAAAAAAGCACAGAGTGATCAGAAAGGAATTTTGAATGACACAGAGTGACACAATACTGGTGACACAATTTGAATGACACAATACTGGTATGAATGGCACATGAGTGATCAGAAGGGGAATAATCTTTCAGAATCTTTTTTTTTTTTTCTTGATTTTCCTCCTTTAAAATTGGGTGCGTCTTATATTCCGGAGCGTCCTATAGGGCGAAAAATACGGTAGTAATTTAAAACAAACTGCTGATTGCCCATTCTGCTCATCTAAAGTCATACATACATCGTCAAGATATTGCTCCAAGCAATTAGTATAAAACACACTAGTGGAACATCTGGTGATCTAAAGGTCGTTATGAAATACTGCTGTTTTCTGTGCCTCTGGGATAGTAGTGCTACTGTAGGACATTATGTCAAGCGTGTCTAGAGATACCTGTGAGCCAGAAAGAAGCAGGTCAAGTGGCCTCTGTATGATCTGCATAAAATATTTCTGCCACCTCTACAAGATTCTTCATCAAGTCTAACATGATATGTAAAGGCCATGGATAAAGCATACACATGGTTTTCAGTACCTTTTAAAATTTCCAAACATAAGCATTGCAAAAATGAAGGATGGTATAATTTGGATCTAATCCAGTGGGACCACCTAACTCTTTTCAGTAACAAACTCTCTGTTTTTGAGTGATTACTGAAATGTTGAATCATACATACACTGCACATTTGGGGCATAATAAAAAGACAATGGAAAAGATAAAACGAGGCATAAGGGAGGCACAGAAAGCTGCTTAGAATTAAAGTGGTTACTGAATACCTATGGCACAAAGAACTGGAAGTACTTAATGTCTTGTTGCCTCACCCACTTTTTGATGACCCGGTTAAAGCTTCCCTCTACCCAAAAAAAAGTCTGTTTTTCAAGATAAAGCTAGCAATCTCCCTCAGCACTAGAGCTAGAAGCTAAGGAGACATTGAAGTGGCTCTGCAAAAACTTCCTGGGGTAGCCATCAGTCTCCTGCATACAAACATGGAGTTCACAATCTGATTCATATCAAAAACTCGTCTGTCACATGTCATCGAAAATGCACTTCTTGAACTCCTTCTAGAGTTCTTTACAAAAAAAATCTCAGCTTGGTGAGTGATGAGCAAGGAGAATGTTTTCACCAGGACATTCGGTTACTGGAGCATCGCTATCAAGGCTTATGGAAGAAGAGAAAAATCTCAGCTTGGTGAGTGATGAGCAAGGAGAATGTTTTCACCAGGACATTCGGTTACTGGAGCATCGCTATCAAGGCTTATGGAAGAAGAGTGTCGCAGTAGTCGGTCATCAATCCAGACAGTGTACACAAGAAAATGTTACTGTAAGCCTTTTTGAAGAAATGGTGGTAGCGGACTGTCACTGTTCTGACTTTTTTTGCAGTTGTTCTTTAGTTAAAAATACATGCAAGTGTTTTTTTTTTAAGCACAACCACAATCTGTCATTTGTTTAATTTACAGTTCCTAAAAGATCGGACTCTTAGCACGTTTGAATTTTTTAATTGAATTTTTTTTTCTCTCACCCCACCTAAAACATACCTTTTGTGTTTTTTTTTTTTTTTCTAGGTAAAATAGTGCTTTGTAGCCACGAAATTCCTGCAAAAGATTTAAGAAAATTATGTGAAGAGCTAAGAAGAGTGTGCATGCTGACTGATCCAGAATGTGAAGAAGAAGTTAAAAAACAGCGAGAACTGCAGTTAGAAATATTGGAAAAGCAAGATGGCTGGTTTGTTAAGCAAATTGATGTTAATCCTTCTGATACTGCTGAAAGTTTAAACTCTGCAATGCCTGTGACTGAGCGCACTGATTTTAACATGAATGGCTGGGACAATGTTCCAGATGAGGCATACCACCTATTAGACAGATTGTTGGATATCAATCCATCTACACGGATTACAGCGGAAGAAGTCTTGGTACATCCACTCTTTAGTGATCTTCGATAAATGTTTTTCTTTTTTTATACTTATGGATATATTTTTATAATAAATTTTTTGCACACAAAACACTTGTAGCCTTTTTGTAACAAGGTAAGGAGCAGACTATAGTTTAACTCTTAGACAAAGTTGCCTGAATATAAAGCCGTTAAATAGACCTGTTGGCAGTCTAAAGTAAAGGCATTAACTAAGCCAATAATGGTGCTCTTCGGATAACAGAGCATACTTTATTTGGATCTGCATCTATTTTTTTTTTTTTTTTTTTTTTTTTTTTTTTTTTCAAAACAGCATTTGCTTGTTAGTACTGAGTTCAGCAACTTAGCTTTATTTGTTTGCAATTTTTATCCTAAAGAATAACTTCTTTCGAAGCCCCATTTTGATGTTTCATGCCACCATGGCCCTACACAAATTTATACTTGCTAATAACCAGGAGGCTGCAAGGCATTCTCTTTATATCTATTAAACCTTCTGTTTATTACCAGTGGCCCCTGCGCAGTAAAGCTGCAAAGGGTGAGAGAAATATTAAAAGCCCACTTATCCAAAAGTTCATACAAAAATAATAATTATGCTGCCTAAATTGGGCATTGATATCACATGCTTTAGTGAGAGTAATAATTGGTGGGGGGATGTTAATCAAATTATACAGCTGGTTGCTTCTGCAGTCAATAATCCAGTCTGTGCACTTGTTTATTAATAAGGTTGAGTTCTGCTTTAGTCATTTCAAGTAGTTCTCCCATCTTTAAACAGTGCCATCCAGTGGTAGCCTGGAGCAATTCACTGCAAACTCAGCCATGTTAGAACCAGGGAATTAATAAAGAGGGGGCGACATATAAATGCATCCTTTAGACGTCCATAAATGCAGCTAAGCAGTCATAGAGTATATGTTATTATGATAAAAAGTTCATTTTTGATGCTTGATACATGCCCTGATAAATTTCCACATGTATGAAGTGCATATAGTAGCCATATATTATTTCCTTTTAATAATTTTAACATAGGCTTTTAACATAGCAAAAAACGTAATATTCTTAATTGTGGGTTCTCTATAGCCCTCTGCCAAATAAGTGTTTTTCAAATGCATTGTTAATAGTTTTGGAGCATAAACACTTGTCTAAACCTCATAAAATGAAGGAGGTTTATAGTTTTCCGAATCTCTAGCTTTCCATATATGGTACAGTACAGAGAAACATTTTATCAGTACTGTGGATAAAGAATGATTATTGCACTATAATCAAATGTATGTAGTTTTTATTTTCTTGAACATTTACTAAGTAATGTTAATCATGTACTTTTTCTGGCACGGACTGCAAAAGAAAAATGCTTGCAGATGTTGGAGTATTGATTGCATAAGATGTTGAAACCCACAAAACCCTGGGGCCCAGATCTTGGTAATTTCTGCTGTTTATGTAATTTTAACACAGCACGTCACTGAAAAGTTATTTATCTAAAGGAGCAGAGGCCAAATTTGGCAAGCATCAGTGTCTGCCAGTGCCTACAGATGTATTGTTTCCTCCAACGCAGCTCGTGCAGTCTGTGGCTTTCCTATATTTCAATCTCAGTCACTCTCACTTTCTTACTAGAATGATTACCTGTTCTTCCTGTTTTATTTATCTTTTCCAGACTAGTTTTTATTTCCTGGAAATAATTGAGAATGCTGTTTCTTCTGGGAAGTTAACCACAAACTGCCTAATGCTGTGGTTAAGCTAATTAATGCAGTTTTATGCAAGAGTAATGACCATGAAAAAGTTTCAACAAAATAAATTTTAGAGGTGTACATAAGCATTACTAACTCATAATTAAAAATGTTATTTTATGTTTATGTATTAAGTCCAGTCGTGGATGGGTGTCCAAATCCAGAGCTAGTATAGTACTGGGCTTTTTTTTTTTTTTTTATAAAAGCCAGCACGTTCATCAAATGTATGATAATCTCTAAAGGTTAAAAAAGACTACAGTGAAGAATCCTTATCAGAAAAGGTTTGACTACTAGTGTTGCAATTTGAATTCTGGTTGATCACAACTTTGACAACTCCATTATTCATTTGATTGAATACCACTGATATTCGGCCAAAATAAGGTGACTATTGCAATGTCTGCTGTGTATTGCTATTAGTAGTCTGGTCACTACTGCATTTGTGGGGGCAGGGGATTTGACACTGGGAAGTGAGGGTGGCAATTGTGCCATTTCCTTAAATTACTTTTGGCATTGTTTGGAAGATGGAGTTTTGGGGTGACTGTGAACTGCAGCCAAGCACTGGTCTGTTATATTTATATAATATTATTTATACTTTTTATTTTATTTTTTTGTGTCCCTCCATTCAATAGATCACTGCTTGACTTGAATAACAATACCATACAGTAGTCAAAAAGTGGGCATCCATGTAAACATGGAAATCTTCATGATATTGATAATTTACTTAAAGAATGGTTGTGCACCCATTAATTGGAACATCTAACCTATATTCAATTTTAAGTACTCCCTAAAAACCAGCAGGTAAACTGTAAATTTTCAGCATCTGTCCATAGCATTTGAAACACAAGCCAAAAATTTGCTACTGTTACAACATCTATAGTTAACCAGAACCATGGGGCAGAGTTGCAAGGGCTTTAAAAAGTGCTGCCATCACAACCATTCATCCAGTGTTGGCTGTCCCCAATGCACAATGACAGGAATATAGCATTGGCTGCGCTGCTTGCTGTCTGTGTAAGATCTTCTCAGCTCTGCAGCTGCCATCTATCTGACAGTGGGGAGGCTGATGAGTGATGCATAAAATGTGACTCAACTATAGAGAGTAGCAGTAAGAACAGCCCAGCTATCCTGGCAATCTTATCTACTCCACTCCTGTCTGAAGCTGATGGTGAAGATGCTGATTGGTATAGTCACGTTTCTCATCAGCCTCCTTTAATCCCCCAAATGTTCCCAAATCCCACTCATGATCTGCTATCCCATCAGCCTGCACTGCTGGGGAAGTGGAAACAGGAGTGGATTTTAGTGATTTGTGGTACAATTAGAAAAAAAAATCAAAAACGACCACATAGCAGGATTGATACAACTTTAGGATTATGACACACATAAAAACATAAAGAATACCTCAATGTTTCCTTTACCATAGATTAATATGCATTACATCAAATGTTCCCATTTTTACCAAAATATTTTCAAGGTTAAACTGGTCACTTTTGCATATTACTATATGATTTAGGACTTATCTTTGCTGGATTGGGTAAATCAGTCCATGTGAATTGCTGGGATTGCTATTGGGATCTTCAGACATGAGGCAAGTACTGCAGGGAGTCGAGAAGAACATTCTCCCCAGTATGATATATCAAACTCTATTACCCTTTATCTATCCCAACAAGACTGTTCAAGTGAGACTGGCACAATGCTGGACTTTATTTTGTATTATTTTTGCATTAAAATCACAGTTGCAAACAAATGTTGCTCCTAGATTGTTATGATGTAAAGCACTATTTATGAAGTTCCAGAACATGAGTGTTTGTTCTCTGTCAAAAATGTTCCCTATGGACAATGAAGTGAATGTATTGTTTCTAGTGTGATTCTCAGGCTTCCCAATCAAATATCTCATTAATAACTGTTTCAGGAGTTATGCGCTCTGTGAAACAATTTCCCAGAGGCCTACACTTCCAAGAATTAGTAGGAGCCGTGAGAACTGCTTCACTTATAATACAAATGGTCCCATAGATGTTAGTTTTTTGGCTAATGAACATTATATTGGTCACCGCTGCAGGAAAAAGACCAATGAGCATCTTGGTTTATCTGAATGCTGGAGCTCCCTGCCAGCTATACGTCTAAATCAATCGTAGCAAAGTGTGTTCTTTATGAACAGACTTTTCATATGTTTGCTGCAACTGATTGCATAATTAAGAATTCTGATGGAAAAAAAAATAGACATAGCAATGTGACAGTAGGAACTTTTTTTTTTTTTTTTTTAGCATGTGCCCTCAAACACATCTTTTGAGTACACATGAACTATTTAAAGATGTCCTGGCACTCAGTGGGCACCTCGCTGCTCATCTACTTCTTGAGCTTTTCTATTAGGCAGGTTGAGCTAGATAAAGCAGTTGGCATGGATAGTTCCCAAATTGTACTTTTGTTGAGTAAAGTGGGCAAATGTATTTCCCAATTAATTTTAACATTTCCCCTTTTCAGCTTTAAGCCAGTCATATACTGGTCAGTGGGTGCACAAGCGATGTAAATGTGATCTCCTTGATAACTGCTGTTTGCCTGGTTACTGCTATAAAACTCATAACTAGCCGAGCTCATAAGCTACTAGCTCTCCCATTGGATATTTTTGGGGAATTTCCTTTGCTACATATGTTCTGAACAAACTGGTATTTCTGTTCAATGTTTGATCAGTATGTTGATCGAGTATCAAATTTTAATAGTTTTTATCAGATGAAATGTTTAGTCACAGTTGAATAATTTGGAATAAGCTCCCCGCAATGTGGCGGAAGTGGGCATGACCCTTTTATTCTTTCTGGGGGAAGCAGGAGGATCTGGAGTTAATCAATACAAGTAGAATGTAGATATTGGTGCTATTTGCTGCTTCTGTAGCCTACTCAATGGGGAATGATTTGTTGTAGGGAAGATCTCCACATCTTCTTACTGCATGCAGGTTTCCTTTATACTACAAGCAAATTCTAATTTTATTATTTTGGATGCAATTTAATACATATAAAATAAAATGACCTATGTATTTTAAATTAAAATTTCTATAGTTTAATCCTTACAAAGTTAATAAATTTTAATACTGCAGCATTTACAATCTCACTAGTTTTGCTTTTCTTTTTCAGCCTTATCCAGAAAAATTTATTGTCCCACTCCCTGTTTGCAAGGGTGGCTATGTTTTCTTGCAAGGTTCCATGGAAACCTGCAGTAGCAACTTTCGTGTGCATGCTTATAGCCAGGACCAGTAGTAACTCTATAAGGGTGCAGTGTTAATCTGAAATGTACAGACACTAAATGCAGTCATGTGATTTTTTTTATTTTAACAAATTTTTTGAGTACCAAACAGTAATTGTCCGTAGAGGACTTTAGTGGCATGTTGGAAAAAGAACTCTTGGGAGACATGTTGTCAAAAACCATCAAAGTTCAGTCATGTGATTTATGTGTGTCGTTAACAGTTCACGCTCCCCAACTGGAAGGAACGCCGATAGAACTTGAGTTGAGTATTGGGAAGCTAACTACATGTGAGTTATTCTAAACATAAACACTGAATTAGGAAATGTTTTATTTGTGTATTTCGCTGGATTTAAGGGGAAAAACGATAGTACTACAGCTTAAAATTTGCTATTCTCTGAAATATTGCTGACATGAGCTCTGGCCTTTCCACAAATACAGGTATGCACAAAAATGTGATATGACCCCATAGGTAAATGATGAAGTTAGGATTTATATGTCAGGAGAAATAAACATATATTCCCTAATGTCTCTAATTTGTCAGTCATGGTATACATTCTCCTTTGCAGAAAAAAAAACAGCCGAAAGATCAGAAAGAACACCTGAAGCTATGAAAAAGAACATAAGCCAAAAGGCCAAGGATATGGTAACCCAACAGAGACCTGATCTGTCCCAGGGTAATATTAAGGTTCATTGTTTAAAAAGAAGCTAAGGTTATTATACTTTGCTGGTTTTATGTTGAGTAGAGTTCAATGTGACAAAAGCCAGCTGGCGCTTACATGGGAAAACCTCCTCAATACCTAATCCCTTATTGCTAAATGTTGATGGACACAAAATACATGGGGGAGCAGTTTTAACAATAACTCCTGGCCACAGGCTGTGAACTGACCTCCTTTGTAACTGTCAGCACATTACCGGGTGTTTTTTTATTTTATTTTTTTTAAGCTGCATGGTGTTTTTTTTGATACACATCTTGAGAGTGTAATTATCACTAAATATTTTCAACACCTTCATCCATGGCTTGTCCCTATACCTACCAGAAAGTGTGCTTTTTTTTTTAATTGTTTTGTAATTGTGTTTATTACATAATTTATTAACAATTTATCAACAATATACAACCATAGATACGGTACTGTTTACTGATATCTTCCTATATGTTGATAAATGTCAGCCTTTCACAAAGCGTAGAAGGTGACAGATCTAGAAAGATATAGGTCAAGTTTTATTGGAGTGCATGTTTTATACTAGCAAGAGCCTGGGTGTGTGGCTATCTGCCATACCGCTACTAGAATTGTAGCAGGGTATTTGGGGGGGTGGAATAAAGGAACCACCTATAAAGGGGGGAGGGTGAGGAAGTAGCACAGTGATTCGCCGGTGAAAAGGATGGCCAAGCATATTTCGTACTTGTTATCCTAGAGCTTGCGAGTAATAAGTATCCCAATGCACCCATGTGTGTCAAAGTTTGTCAGTGTTGTTCTTAAGTAGAGCTGTAAGATACTCTATTAGGCTGACATCTTAAAAGTGTTTTTACAAGTCCTCCATTGAGGAGGTAGGGTAGCTTGGTGGGAATTGTTGTCTGCCACTTGTATGTTTGACAGGAGCTTACGGGTATATTTAGGAAGAGCAGTGAATGGGAGGCTCGATAGATGGTTGAGAGGCTCTAAGGTTAACTGTTGGTGGGTAACATTGGAGAGCAAATGAATAACTTGTTTCCAATAGTCTTGGATGGTAGGCCAGAAACAAAAAATGTGCTCCACAGTACATCTATGTGCCCCACAACTCCAGCATGTTAGGGCAACTTGGGAACAACAGGTGAAGCACATTTGGAGTATGGTACCACCAGGAGATAATTTTATAGATATTTTCTTTGTAGATTGTGCAGTATGAGCTTTTATGTGCAGCTTCCAAGATCTCCAACTACTCTTCTGTATCTAATGTCCGACCTAATATTTCCTTCTATTTGTACATATGTGACAGTAAACCTGAAGCTCCTATTCCTCTAGATTTGAACAACAATCATTTATCTAAATGGGCACCGTCAGATTTGCTCTTTCTTAGTGATATGGAATATTTTCATCCAAAAATAGTTACTGAACAACTCATGTTTTTATTTTTCATATAAGTGAGACCATACAGCTCTTCCAATATAAAAACCCCTAAAGAAGCCAAAAAATGGCGTAATGTGTCGGGTTATGTGCGAATATATACAGGTCCTACTTTTGACTTATGTATGGTCCTAGGAAAATTCTGTATAGTATGGATATCCCAGTCTTGTGAAATTTAACAGAATTGGGTATGCAACACAATTATTGTACATGATAATTATGTATGAATCGTGAATGTATAATTACATAATTATGTTTTCAAATAATTATCTTGAGCCTCAAACCTCATTCTATTTTCATCCACCTAGTACTAAAATTTACACAGCTCTGCCAGGCATGATTGGGCCAGTGCCTTAAGTTTTCCATTCAGTAGTTAAAAATAACATCTAGGTTACTTTCCTTCTATTGAACTATATATATGGCTGTATTAGTCATTTTATGTGTTTGGAGGTAATGCAATGTGAGGCTTTACTATAATGAAGCATATACAATTATTTATAGGTAGTCAATTCATCGATAAGATTTTGGTGGTAGTAGTTTTTCATGTCCATACCCCCTTTAAAATGTGTGCAAATTTGTACGTGAAGCATGAAAGCGTTTCAGAAAATGTCTAGACTGAAAAACAGTCTTTACTGATTTCTAAATTTAAGAGAATCTGCAAAATACAGACAAATTTTTTTACCATGGGATGGATGGAACAGAAAGATGTTTTACCAATCTCTGGAGAAATTATCAGTCAACAGTCTGCAATAAATTAAAGTGAAAAATTGAAACCACCTTCTGCAAATAAAAACCTATGAGCATCTGCACAGTTGTTTGTCACTCTATATCTTAAAGAATAATTTCAGCACAAAATCTTTAGGCCGGTACACAACTAGCATTTTATTGCAGACATTGGGTAGGTTACAGATGGTTGACAGCCTGCCAGTCACTGAATAACCACTCCCACCATCTTTCTCTAATTTAGTGTTTAGAGGTGTTTGGATTTTTTAGGGGTTTGTCAACTGCCCACCATGGATCCTGCATGAGTCTTACCTTCCTACAGAGTTTGGAAGTCGGCTACAGTTACCTGCATCTGAATCTAACTTCTTCACCTCACAACCATCCATGTAAACTAGGCCTTAGCTATCATTGTCAAGGCTAGCTGCATAGAAAACAAACTGGGGTTTTGCAAATTACTTTAAAGATAACAATGCTTTTCTAAAACTTTTGGCTAACCCCTTTCTCTCCTTTTGGTCTAAATCATATTTCAAATCTGCATACATTCCTGACTGATCATCACAGTCTAAACTGGGCCAAAATATGCCCTGCTCTTTCTTTGACGTGTGTCTATTGCAGAGATTTTACAGAATTTCTTGTATGTCTCGCCTCATGTCAATAGGGGGAAACGAGGGTGAGCCAGGACAGAGGCAGCCAGTCAAGCCAGAATGGTGTCCACCATGGCAGTGTAGGCAAGGTAAAGGTAGCCAGTTAGGGCAGAGACTGGCCAACCAGGGTAGAAGGAGTCAGCCAGAATGGAGAAAGTTAGAGATCGCTCAATGCCTACACTAAGAGATGTGATCAGGGATGGCTCTAAAGAATGATGCCCTACCCCTTGTGCTTGTGGCACTAGTAGCAGAGCAGAGTTCAGAGCAGAGGTGTGGCCCTCTGCATTTAGGTAGATCTGGCACCCCAGACACTAATGTTACAGGTTTCTTACCTTCACGGTAGCAAAATAATAAAGCAATTTTGGAATTACTGTTTATGGTCAGAGTTATCAAACACACAAAGCTATTTCTAAAAATTTGTTTTTTGACGTCTGGAATTCTTCACATAAAATTCATGACTAAAACTTGTGTATTGCTACAAATACACACATATTTTTGGCATTTAGAGATACCAAATACAAATCACCTGGTGGTTCAGTTAGATCTGTATAAATATAGCTGCAACTAAATAAAATCACACTTCATACTTTTTTATTCAGCATGTTCATAATTGGTCTGATATGCTAGCCATAGATGCAGTGTCCACACATTTCCAACACTTGTATTTGTTTCTCTCTGAGTTACAGGAACATATGTTTTAAACATAGTTTTATCAAGCCCTACCACACTAGAAATATATAGCATGAATGTTTAGACTATTACAAATGTAATTTTGGCCTTCCAAAATGTGCAAACTCCTTCCAATTCATCTAAACTTTATTCAAAGACTTTGCATATACTTTCCATTAGGATATTTTTGTTGGTTGATCCACTTACTAAATCCAGTGATCAGTAGTGGACAGATTTGTGCTTTGCATATGTCCATGGACCTCTTTATTATTTAACAAATGGACACAGGCAAATTGGATGGCTTGGGCTGCATCCGAATCACTCATTTCTGAATGTTAGTCAGATTATTTTGAAATCCTCTGAGTCTAAGCAAATATACAGACTCTAAGTTCCCTGATTCTAGGTGCCATCCTTTCTGAGTGCACTGAAGCTTGGACACAGGCATTAGTGTAAAGTAGGTAGGATGCACATCACAGAATCATGTGACACGAAGTTGCAGATCATTTCAACAGCACTTTGAAAACACAGATGAGTCTATCTGCAAGAAATAATACAACACTAGGACAATGGGCTGGCTTCTTCTTCTTTAGTGCTTTGAGAATTGCATTTAAGGCTGGGTCTACACAGACGTTAATAAAAACGCATGTAAACATTCCTACTGCGTTTTTATGCACCTTTATTAGCGTTTTAAAGCTTGCCTTCAAAACGCTGGAAAACGTCTATGCCGTGTTTTTCTGCATTTTTAACACGTTTATGTTTCAAGTGCTTATCAATGCAGCAAACACCCTATTGAAATGGAAGCGTTTTCCAGCATTTTTGGGCATTTTTCAGCGTTACTCCACGCTTTCATTTTTTTAAACGTTGCAAGCAACTTATAGATAACGCTTCTAAACGTGCCTCAATAAAACATCCTGGTGAAGATTAGCCCATTGGAATGCATGGTAATTTCAAACATGGGCTTTTAAAGCCTCAGGTTAAATGCTGGGGAAAACATCCCAGTAGACTAAGCCTAAATCCAATGATACATTTTTTCTTGTTGCCTGGTTTTGTTCTGTACTAAGAGAATAACAGATGCATTCTGGTTGCTTTGATCCTTTACCACCTACATTAACTTTTTAATGCATGCTAGCTAAAACACTTGCTTGAAAACTTTAAAATGAGAGGAGACTTCTGTGTAAGTGAATGGTAGGCTCTAGTTTAATAATCACCTACAATTTCAGGAGGTATTGCAGCATAATGTTCATACCTGACACACTTTCAGGGCTGGTGTCTAGTATCATGTTGTGAGCAGTGGGTTCCTCCTGTCAGTTCCTAAATCTTTATTGTGTCTTGGAAAGATGTAGGTACCAGTGCATAAAATAATTAGTAGTGGTGGATTCTGAAGATTATGCTGGATGCCACAGAATGGACCTATTTGTACGGGTATGTCTAATGAGTCTTCCTTTGCAAAAACCTTTTTTTATCTGGTATAGTTGCTTTTATTTGCCCTGGCATATAAAAATTTGCATCCCATTGTATACTATTTACCTATAAGCAGTCTTACACATAATCATTTTTTTGCTTCCAGTAAAGTGCAAGAATGTTGTGCAATCAAACTAAAAATATTCAGATTTTAAATAATTTATCCCATGTTTTTGCTTTGATCTAGATATAGGTATTTGCCTAAAGAGTAATTTTTATATTAATATTGCTATCATCAGTCTTCAAATGACAAAATAGACAAAATAGTAATAAATTACTATATGACATTTGTTGGACTGGCAAAACAAGAATAGCAGATATGTATAAAAAAAATATTATGCCTGCAAAGTATTTTCCAGTGGGAGTTTACTCTTGCGGGATATGAAATTGTCTCCAGTTTCTCTCTGCAGTTTTTCCTATTTATCTATGCAAGAGTTGCAATTTGATATGACATCATTCGCATTCATTTTGATCGAAAACAGATTTGACAAAGTTCCAAGCAGATTCAAATTACAGTTTCTATCGCTAGTTTCCAACTGCTTACGTCAACACACAAGATGAACAGATTGTAAATTTAAGGGCACAAGGTTATTGGTGATGTGAAAAACATTTTAGAGCAATATGGAAATATTTGTAAGAGTTTGTATATCAGCTTAAAGATTTTATAAACGTAGCATTTTGTTTTATTTAGAGTTTTTATGCATTATCGGAGAAAAACAGTGATGAGTGCAACTGTTACCTCAAGAGCCCCTTTGGGTAGCTTTGATCCCAAAGGCTGGAGGTGTTGAGGTATTTTAGTTTCCATTTCCTCACTTCAAGAATGACTTGCAAAAATATATTACAACATTTTGTTTTTTACCTCAGATATTGGGATAATCTATTATATGCAGAATTATCACATTATATGCAGAACCATTGCTAGATGGTTTGGCACCCTAGAATCGCCCTGCACTTCCACCTGCCACCTCGGTGTAATATAGCTATAGCTTGCCCCTTCTAGCACCAGTAGATCTCAAGTAGCAAGACATGACTGAGGCCAGCCAGTACAATAGGAACTCATTCTCATTGGTTGTTCTGGATATTGTGCTTGGAACTCTGTCTTCCACACATTTACTAAATAATGATGATGGGGTCTTTTTTTTCTGTACCAGTGGTGCTAGTTGCATCCTAACCTAGGGATGTATATGGGGCAACTGCCCAAGTTAAAGTTAAACTCTACCACTAAATGCTAAATTTCAAAGGGCATTTGTAAGGCCCTGGTCCAGTGGCAGTGCTCACCAGATGCCAATCCCCCCATCTAACTGTGCAGTCTTAAAGAATGTTGAAATAGCTTGAAATCATAAAAAAAAAAAATTATACTTATTTGTGTTCCATTTGCATGCAAACACGTCTGTCTCTTTTTATATATATATATATATATATATATATATATATATATA
Source organism: Pyxicephalus adspersus (assembly GCF_032062135.1). Classification (NCBI taxonomy): domain Eukaryota; kingdom Metazoa; phylum Chordata; class Amphibia; order Anura; family Pyxicephalidae; genus Pyxicephalus; species Pyxicephalus adspersus. The sequence goes on along the minus strand of NC_092865.1, from coordinate 29,385,422 downwards.
TATATATAAATAAAATTGGAAATGTACTACACACCATTATTTACATCATAGGCAAGAGGTCGCCATCCAAATATCCCAAGTTAAAACATCAAATATATTAAAAATGTATTGAAATCTAGAGTATTCCTGGTTGACTTTTTGATTAAGATATTGATTGGCGGGGAATGCCTATTTCTTTTGCTTCCAGTAGGCCAAGTGCCAAGCTCCCCCTTCTAAAAACCAACAGCCAATGTGAGTGTTCCCCGCCATTCAAAATAACTACACAGCTCTGTCTGTTGTAAGCAATCAGCAATTGCTGCTCATTGCTGATTCTTTTTAAAGAAGAATCAATTTCAGAGTTGCCAGGGAGTTGAGTGGAGCCATGCTTGATCAAGCTAGTTGATGGGTGAATGGTGGGTATGCCAAGTAAATGGTCCACATTAGAGAGATAAGGTTAGTTACCAGGTCATTCTCCCATCATCTGTGTAGGGCCAGCATCAACAGGAGAAGATTTATTTTCTGCTAACTCTTAAACCTCTTGCTTTTGTGTGAGGAACCATTAAAAGCATTGTACCTTTGGAACATAACATGCAGGCAACTATTATCTTCAAGCAGAGTGAGATAGGTTCTTGAGACAGGCTGCCTTTAAAAAAAATATGCAAAAATAGACATACATAAAACAGGGCAAAAAATAATAAAACAAATGGAATCATTACCTTCTCTTGTAAAAAAGACAGAAATAAAATCAGACATAGTTTGTATGGTAAATGGTCATCTGACAACGAATGCAGCTCTGGAGAAATCTAGACAGTGTGATGGTCTCCTAAGACACCATTAAATTCACTCCTCTGCTTTCAAATTCTATCTTGTTTACTTCCTTGTGCAAATAAATGGCAGTCTGTGTTTTCATTCTTATAAAATTAAAAAAAAACATTACAAGTAACCTTCCTGTTTGACAATTCCTATTGCTTTGGTACCAATTTATGATAAACTGTTATTAGAAAAAATAGAGAATTGTTTATATAATTTTTACCAACCATTTAAAATACTAGTTTCCTGGATGTCATACTGACCCTCTGGTGTCTATACTCTCTGGTACAGAACAATAGATGCATTTACAGTACATGTTCCAAAGGGAATAAAACAAAACAATCAGAATGATATTTAGGCAACTATGATTTTCAGATGTAAGTGCAGCAACCATAATTCAATTTCCTTTAAATCACAAGTTTGTTTTAGAATAAAAGCTCCACCACTCCAATTTCCTAACCTACTCCAAATTAAAACAGCCTCCTTGCCAAAATCTTGTTCAACATTACTCATCTTTTTTGAAGAAACTTTCTTAAAGCTCATTACAGACATTACAATGTGAGTGTACAATCTTGTTTAGACTAACAACAACTATGCAGTATGACAGTCTGCCTGATTTGATACAAGAATTGCATAGTATAGGTAGGTCTGGAGAGATCATGATCGTCTGGTAAATGCCGTCCCAATATTGCTGAGTGTGAGCCCCATCATGCAACCTGTCAAGCCCTGAAGCTCGCAGCATGGCCATAGATAGACACAGGCACACACAGAATGGCTTGTGGGACATATGTGTTCAGGAAGAAGGCGGTACAGTGGTGGAACAGATGTGTAGGGGGCTGTAGTGGTGAAACGTGTACAGTTGGTACAATGAATCTCATCTAACAGATTTGCAGGGGGTACAGCAGTGCAATTTGTGAGCAGACGGTACAGAGGTGCAACATTTGTATAAAGTGGACACATGAAAACAAGATATTTGATTTCCCACCAGATTTTGGTGGACAGTTTTACACTAAAGGAGTGACATTCACCAGTGAAGACAGCAACTTTATTTGAATATTTAGATAAAGAGACAGGGTCACTTTAATTCTTCATAATTGGAAAAGCAATAAGTGCACACAACCTGATACTATGTAATACTATTGAACAGATAGTTTAGTTCTAAATAAATTACAAGTGCTCTCAAATAATAAAATAATACTGTAAAATATTATGTGCTTTACTAATGCATCTGACGGGGGCGTCATTGGGGTTTACACACCTTTTATACGAGTACTGTAAGTTTATATCAAAGTTGAAACAGACCACCAACAGAGTGCTCTGCAAATCACAATGATTGATGAAACAGTGGATAAACTTCATACAGAATTTCTGATATATATCACTTTAAAAAAAATACTTTAAACTGCAAAGGATATAGTGTAATTTATTGCAATAACTTGCTTTTAACTGCTTGTTAAATAAAATACACATTTGCTACAGCTGAAGCTGATTTTACTAATGGAACTTCTTCTTCTGTCAAGTTTTGTAAAATGTAATAACAAATCCCAACACTCTAAAAAGCTGATGCTGAAATTGCCAAAAACAGACTTTATACTAATAATGTGGGATAAACTCAATTTTGTGTATTTAGTTGAGACATTTTAATTAGAACGGTGACAGCTTAGTGGTGTGGAGAGACAAAGGAACACTTCAGGGGTGTAAAAAGCCAAATGAAAAGATTGGGGAAGGGAGGGGGGAGAACGAAAAAAACAGTTCAGGGGTCAGAATGACCAAAACAACATCTCAGAGGTATGAGGAGCCAATGAAAGACAATGATGAATTTGAGGTGAGAACATATATGCATTTTAACACAGATACTGAGCCAAAGCCTTGCTGGGATGGATACAGAGTGTTAAGAGGGCTGCATTTTTTACCTTTTCCAGTCGTGGCCATATTTCTAAAGCCTAGGCACATGGCCACATGGTTTCTAATTACAGGAGGAACTAGCCAATCTAACCTGTCATCATCATCTCAGCAGATATCACATGAGCAAACGCCTAGATTTTCAGAGACGTAGTCTGGACTGAAGGGAGCTTGAAGCAGAATTTTCATTTTTGGCTACAACTCCAATTTGAACTTCTTGTTACCTTTGTCATCTACAACACAACTTTCAGTGTGTTGCAGATTTAAAGATTGGTAGCAAGAGGTAAAATCTATACGCAACATAAGACTAGAATTACTTGTGCAATGTTGGTAATTCTGTTAGCCTTTATGTATCAATCACAGCAAAGACACTGTACGGATATTTTGCAAATTCAGAATTGAACTCTGTAAAGATTTGCTCTGTTATAAGGTAAGGTGATTGTTGCTATATAAGTGCATTTCATACCACTAGGCTGAGTACTGTCCTGACAAAGATAAAGATAATACTCAGAAAGCTTGTTATGAATTTTACCAATCAGTACAAAAAAGTATCATGGACAATACTTAATGGTATTCATCTCGTGTAACACCTAGAAACGTTTATTGTGGCTCTTTATCTCCCTCCTGAAACATAGTAATGCACTTCCTGTGCCTTGAGCCCCATAGCTGTGTATCTTCAGTGTGAGATCTAATGCATTGGTGCCTCTGACTTCCAGCCCTAGGAGAAGAACCAAGATGATAACACATTTGCTATTAGGTAGCAAAATATTTCAATTCTTGCAGAGCAAAAAATAGTGAGAATGAATAGGAATTACCTATAATACCAATGTAGTTGTACAGGGACAGTCATGTGCATACACCCACCGTGAAAACAGTGATTTATTACAAATATATTTTCAAAAAATTCAGGTTTGCTGGGTCACTAAGGTATGACCGTCTATCTTCTCCAGTCTTGAAGAACTTTTAAGACTGGTCCAAAGTGAAAAAAGTGTAAGAAAATAGTAGCGAAAAGATTAGCCTAGAGTGAGCCTAGAAACAAAAATTAAAATTTAATATAATTATATTTTTATAATATTTACAATATAATTTGACAAAACATCAACTGTTTGTGTCTTTTTTTTTCCAGTTAGGGTCCTGTGTTTAGGAAAATGCATATGATTAACTTTATAGGCCTAATCTGTATTTCTCCCTAAATGAGAGGACCTTACACTGCAAGACTTCCACCAGCTACCGTATTTTTCGGACCATTAGACGCTCCGGACTATAGGACGCACCAGGTTTTCCGCACGGGAAAACAAGAAAAAAAAAAATTCATTTGATTTCCCCTGAGATCCAGCGTGCGGCACTTGTGCCCGCCCACGAAGGCGGCGCCGATCGGGATCCGCCAGGACGGTCATACCGGGCAATGAGCGCTGTACACACGCTAGATTCTCGTCCGATATCAGCCCTGAGGCCATTATTGGACAAGAATCATCTGACGTGTGTACTTAGCCCAAGTCATGATTTGTTAGTTATTTAATTTTCAGTATGGCAAAAATTTGTATTATTATTAATATATTGTATGTATAAAGGGCCAACACATTATATAGCGCTGTACATTAGGTAGGGGTAGCAAATGACACAGATACAAACAATGACACAGGAGGAGGAGAGAACCCTGCCTGAATTTCTACTTTAAGTATACCAGACAGTAATCTTAAGGAGGGCATGATGTAAAATAACAATAACAGAATTTACCAGGATTGTATGGGTTAAATCCACACACAAATTGACAAGACAGTATGATGCATTTTTCTATTTCACAAAGAGACCATCTCACAACAGCTGTGTTCATACCAAAAAAATAAAATGTTACAGCTTTCACACCTGGATTATTAAATACCCAAACCAGTAACAACACTGACCTGTGGTTAGCTGGAAAAACAGGTGTTAATGGGAAACATTATGGAGTGATGCCAAGCTGTACAAGAAACTTGTAAATGTCCAAAGTGTGCGACACAGTTATGAGACAATATGGCTAAATGCTGTTCTGGTACAACTATTGCTCAGCTAGGGGACCGTGTTTTGTAATATGAAGGTCGTTTTAGGCTCTCCAAGGAGGATGACTCACATTGAACAGCTCTCACAGAATGTTCTTCGAGACACAACAGTCACAGATGAAATCCAGATAATTCACACCAAAATGCTCAAAGGAGCTGTAATGGTCCTCTGGGTATAGAAAAGCCAATGGTAAAGGGCTCCAAGTATTAGGTGATGCAGCATTTGGGAACAAGTGAAAAGCTGTACTTTTATCGTGCAGTACAATAATTGAAAAACATATATTATGAAAAACAGCACAATTAAAGTACCTTGTTACTTGATTTTATATTTAAACAGTAGGACAACAACAAACAAAAAACTTTCTCTTGCATAATTCTGGAGAAAACATTATTCAATCTACTTAAAATAAACTCAATTTTCTTAAAACTGTACTCAAGAAATAAAAATAGTATGCAACATTAAAAATAAAATCTGAAATTAGATAGTAAGCTTTTCTGAGCCGGGTCCTCTCCTCCTGTGTCACTGTCTGTATCTGTCTGTCATTTGCAACCGCTATTTAATGTAGAGCTCTGCATAATATGTTAGCGCTTTATAATTACAGTTTGGTAAAAAAAAAAATCTGCAGTTTTTTTTTTCACTAGATGTTGTCAGCCTAAAAGCCAGGATCATTCAAAGTATTTCCAATTAGCACAGACTACCTTGGCTCACCTTGTGATTGAACCTTGAAAGGTGCAGCAGCACAGTGATGAGCTTATTTGTCTGTCACTTTACTGTCTCTACCTATTACCATGTTTCTCATTAGCCCTGATTGCTTTTTTATGCTGCTTCTTTCTCTCATACCTCCACCTTATTGCAAGAGTAAGAGACAATTTAGTTGATGTGCATCCTTAAAAAAAAAAAAACAATTTTTTTATGTAATAATGATTGCAGAGCCGCGTTTTTTTTTTTTTTTTTTTTTTTTTTTTTTGTTATAGCTGCCTAAAGTTTAAGGAATCTATATAAAGTAAAGGTAGGATTATGTCAACATACTGAAAACATATTTAGGGTATTTTCAGCTTGCTTGCCTTAGATTCTGTTTTTTATAGTTCACTGTGGCACTGTGGACAGGTTTACTTTTACTATGTGACTGTTGTGTGTGTTGTCTCTCCTTAAGAATATATGGCTGCCTGCAATTAATCCAGACATGCAGACTTGCCCTTAGTATGTCAGAACTCTGTAAACAATATGCCCCACTGCATTAGTATTTTAAACCCAAAGCTTTTATTTGGGAATGGTATTAGTTTTAAAATAGAGTTATCATAAGCATCTTAAGTGTCCCCAGCAGAAACCTTGGGCAAATGCATACATTTGCAAATACATGTATAAATCACACTGCTTTATCAAGGATTCTCTGATTAATGTGATTTCCAACTCTAAGCTTTCTGAGTTTCCCCACTTTGGGACATATTCAGAAATGCACAAGCAGGGAGCAGCCTCACCTTTTATATCATAAATGTATAGGTAACAATCCAGCTGCCCAGACATGTCCTTTAGAAGGTAGCAGAAGACATCTAGTGTGTCAATGGCAGCCATATTTTTTTCAAAGACCTTTAAAATATCTGAATCATTTAGCATGCACAGTTCCAGCAGTAGTAAAAATACTTAGTTACTTGGAGAATGCTCTGATATCTATACAGTGTGGTGACTAATAGGAAAACATTATGGACTTTTGCAGTTTCTGTCTCTAAATTAAAAGTTTGAGCTGTCAAAAAGCCCCCTTTTTAATGCCTGACAAAAGTAATATGAGTCTAATGCAGGTTATCTAAAAAGGATGGTCAACTGGTGTATAATTCTGGAACTGTGACATTTACCCAGGTTGGATGGCAGCATTTCTCACATTCCATATTCCATGAAGATCTCTGAGTTATTCTCCTGAGCTGGAATTTTATAAGCTTGTGAGTCTTCCAGCATCATGTATTCCTGCCAATGTCCTAATGCCATTTGCAGTTGTGCTTTACTACTTGGCAGACCAATCCTAAATTACCTTCCACTACTGAAGTGAAGGTCAAAAATCATTTTTGAATTATCTTCATTGGATAATATGGGGAGCAGTTTTAGGAACAATTAGCTCCAACCACACAATTTTTTAAAGTGACAATAAAGTGGGATACGGGTTGTCTTTGTCCCCTTTAGGGGTTTTTCACTTTTGTCCTCTACACTCAACTGAAAGCGAGAAGATATTTTTCCAGTGTGAAAAAAGTTTAATAGAAACTCATAGTTTGACAGTGGTTCTAACACCTTATCATTCTATCCAAACTTAGCTTTAGCTTATTCCAGAAGGCCTTATTAAACACTTGGACCCACAAGCTATGATAACTTCCTTTACTGTGAAATGCTCCCATACACTTTCAATATCTCATCAGAATATAAAATATTTATTTTTTGTTTTATTCTGTATTACATTACCAGTTTTTAGAAAAGATCATACAGTATGTGTCAGCTATTGGCCTTTAAACCGTTTTAAATTTATTCAGCTATTGCAAACCATTACCCATAAAGTCAAAGATATTTATTTATTTTTATTTTGTAATATCTAGGGAAACAATGAACATCAGAAAAACAACCACATTGTTGGATACCGCTAACACCAGTGAAGAAAATATACAGAATATAAAATATATATTTTAGATTCTCTTCTAAAATTTACAGTGGAAAGATACATGGATACAAAAGATACATACATCCTGGAAAGAAACATGCTCACTTACTAGTTAATGTTATGGTAACCTCTCTACCTGTTTACTGAAAAGAATGGCTACTTACTAGTTTGTAGCAAACCACCAAATGACCTGGAGCAGCCCCATATGCTATAAATTCAGGTTATGACACTTTATTAGTACAGAACCTCAGAATAAGCCAGCAGGAAATCAGATTTTACACTGGAAAATCAATGCATGCCCTTTTTATTATTATTATTACACATTATTTATATAGGACCATCATATTACACAGCATTGTACAACGTCCATAGTCGTGTCACTAACTGTCCCTCAAAGGAGCTCACAACCTAATGTCCCCACCATAGTCATATGTCATTAATGTAGTCTAAGGTCAATTTTAGGGGGAAGCCAAATAACCTCACTGCATGTTTTTGGAATTTGGGAGGAAACCGGAGTACCCGGAGGAAACCCATGCAGACACAGGGAGTACCTGCAAACTTCATGCAGATAATGTCCTGGCTGGGAATTGAACCTGGGACCTAGCACTGCAAAGGCCGGAGTGCTAACCCTGCAGTATAATTTTGTAAATGCTGTTATTTGGTCTTCAAAAAGCCATTAGTCTTTTTGGTCTCTACACTAATAAATGAATAAAGTGTAAATAAGGTCATCTGATTTTGTTTTCCAGTACAGCCATAAGGCAGGATGCCACATTTCCATGGACTTGTTTGTTGCCCTATTCCATTACTGATCAGAAGAGAATTCTTGCACACACTACAGTGAGGGAAACTCAGATAGGGGTTTCTTGGATGTCTTACCTTCAGGCTAAAAGTATAAATTATTCCATTACAGCAGTAACACAGTTACTTTGCTTGATAAATTGGTTTTTATTTAACCCTCTGCATTCAAAGTGTGAAGAAACAAGTTGATTTACATTTGAACTGTTTCTTACATTCTTACTCTATTTAGTGTTTGGCTCTGATACAGCTTGGATGACATGGAGGAACAATGGCTCACAGACTGCATGATGTCATCTACTCTCAGAACACACATGGAAAATGTAAGCACCACAAACATGAGGGATTCTGCTGGGGGTACTCATTAAATAGTAAATAACTAAATTGGACTCAATACAATGATTCATTTTATGTATTACAGCACAGTTAAAAAAACATAAAAGGAAATTAAATACATATGTTGTTTTGTACATAAAAAATATAATAAAACAAATAAATATGTTACAGTTCAAAGGATTCTATTTCACAAACCTTGGAAGAAAAAAAAGCCCCGAGTTCTGTGTATGAAAAGGCAAGAAAACATATTGCAAGGATGGCAGGATAAAGTGGATCTAAATGTGAGTGAATGTTTGGGTGAACCTTTGTCTTTATCAGCCAATATCCATTGTATACTTACTGATTATGCCACACACTTACCCTTACTTAGGCGCCTTGCCATGATGACAGGTCCATGAACCTGTCATCACTGCATAACCCCGAAGCCCCAATCTTCACCACTAACTTCACGGCAAACTTCCAGGTCCACAAGGATTCGGTTTGGTTATTGTATGGCCACTGATGATGTAGTCCCCATTGGCCCCAGTGTCCGGGTGCCATGCAGAGAGCTGGGCTCTATATTGCATACAATTGCAACAAAATATTATAAAATAACTACTGTACAATATATATGCATAAGGCCAATCTAAACAGTCCATTTTAGTTTACCCAACTTGGTAATTGGAGTTAAAATAAGCATTCTAATACCTGGTGCATGAACATGGGGGTAGATTTGCAGAAGAACAGGATTTGTGAAAAATCCTAATATCTGAGGAAATCAGAACGATTGGAAGGTATAATAAGAATATCCTTTATTTTATATGATTTATTTGAAAAAATTCACAGTGTGTTACAATTGTTTTGTGTATTGTAGACCCTAAAGCTAGCCACCAATAACGATAAAAAGGATTACACATTTGCAATTGTATGGTTTTTCCAGGATAATTTTACAATAAAAATTGAATCTTTGTGTAGATTATGATCATTGCATAATTCTTACAGGCAATAAACAATGTTAAAACAACACAAGCGCTGAAGATGATTTTATTCACAATGCATATAGATTGTTTTAAAATTATCATTGTTCAAAATATATAAATATGTTGGAAGTCATTTGCATAGTATTACAGCTTGGCAAATCTGTAGTAAGTAGTGTGCTTCTTATACCTTAAAAAAGAAAAAAAAAAGTGCCTCTAGATTCTTGAAGTTAATGGTTAGCAGAAAAACAGTGGGTATTAAAAGATGATGCCAATATCCTGCACCACATACCTGTAGCAATGTTTTGATTTTAACAACAGTTCCTATAATCCAAATTTATTAGAACCAAACAAAAAATATCCCCAGCCCAACGAGCAATTCTGCCCTAAACACCCTACGTTTACCTTTATACTTTACAGTACAGCACTTTGGGCTTTAGCAGCCAATCACATGGGGCAGGTGGTATGCCATTGTGGCAATACTGTTAAAAGAACAATATATAATGCCTTGTAAGATTATTTTGATATAAACAACAGTATTTACAAAGAGCTTGAACACATTTTTTTAAATAATTTAAAAGCAAATAATAAATGCTACATAAGCTTAATTAGAATGGCAGGTAAAAAACATTATCCTTTAGTAAAGAAAAATGGCATTGAAACTTCAGTCCCAGGAACTGTAGCTCATCCTTTCCAATATAAAAACTTTTCCATTGCAGAAACTAAGCTGGAAATTTACTAGACTAGAGATCGAGAAGCAGTCAATAAAAAAGGGAACCTGGTCTTGGTAAAGTTTTCCTTCTGTGATATCCACTAGCAACTTTACAAGTTAAAAAAAAATGCACGCATTTCTAGATTTCCAAAATATAACTGGGTATTACATTTTTATAAAGAATGATGTCTGATTCTACTGATCTAGGAAAAATATGTGATTGTGTTTGGGAAGGAAATATGTGATTGTGTTAGGGAATCAGGAAGGATTCTTGCCCCAGTTGGAGTAAATTGAACCATGGATTTCGTAAGAGTTGTATTGCCTTCCTCTGAATCCACTGTGTGTATACATTTCTGTCTAGAATATGCAGATTTTTTAGTATGTTTATTTATTTTTCTGTATGGTTATACCAAATGAACAAGGGTCTTTTTTAACCTATCTAACTATGTAACATTTGCAGAAAAAGTAATGTGGATACTATGGAAACAAGCAAAATTCACATCTCAAATAATTTACTGTGTTACCATTGCAAGTATTTGTATTTCTATTTATCTCACACCTATTTCTTGAATCAGCATCTGAGATTCCCTTTTCAACCAATAATGGGACAGTGAGGGGCATTTCCTATGTCCACTGAGCTGAAAAGTGACCCAGAAATTGATAAACATTGAAAAATAAAGTCATGGTGAGCTTTCCAATGTGTGAATCAGAAGGCTGCCTAAGCAGAATTAAAAACCCTGTTCACAGGTGAAAAAACACTAAACAGATACGCATTATTACCTTGCATTGTGCTACAGTAATTGCGTGTTCCAATTCAGCCCATTGTACCACATTGTAATCCAGCTTCACATTTGACATGCTATTTATATTACTATCAGCTGTTTTCTAGTGTTCCCAGAGTTCTAACAACAAATAAATATTTACCAAAACAAAAGTTTTTTTTCTGTATATGTTTCTACCAGGCTATATGCAAACATGCATCTGTTTAACATCTGTTTGTTGGCAAAAACTTGTGAAAAGACCGGAACAGACAGTATTCACAGGAATATGAAGGAATTGGGTCTGTATGTGTTGTGCAGCACTACTTTTTTTACAAAATGGGAAGAAGCATATGTCAGCATTGATGTGGGTTGCACCTCTTTGCCAGCATTGACATGGGTTATGGAACCTGTAAGCACTGACTTGGGTTCCAGCATCTGGCAGCAGTGATGTAGGTTGTAGCATCTGTCAGCACTGATGTGGGATGAAGCATTTGTCAACACTGACATCAGATTCAGCATATCACGCCTTTGGTACTGCAGCCCTCACTATTCCTAATCCCTCACTTCTAGGGGTTTTTCCTTCCTGCACTGTCTGCACCCACAATTCTTGTGTAGTAATGATTAAAGTAGCTTACCTTAACCAAGATAAAACAAGAACGCAACTGATATATAACAAGTATGGGCCTCCCAGCAATCCACTCAGCAATTCAATGGGTTAAAAAAAGTGAGCATGTCTTAAACTGCATACTCATGTGCAATTATTTTTGTGGGAAGAGATCTTTCACGACTAGCACTGCACGATGCATGAACGATTGCACCATTCTGCTCTATGGAGAGGTGATGGGGATGACGGAGCGGCACCCCGCTGCGCGCTCTCTCCCTTCCCTTGCATGCGGATCATTCGTCATCCATTGTCTGTGGATCCAGCAGGACTGTTGTTTGGATGATGGACCACGGGAGCTGTACACACGCCAGATTCTCGTCCAATATCCGCCCTGAGCCAATTATCGGGCGAGAACCATTGGAAGTGTGTACGTAGCTTAAGGCTGCATGTATACGTCAAAATATTCTCACCCGAGATGAATGGTCAGGCTCATGTCAGGAAAAAAATCTCACATTTAATTTATTGGTCCATCTTAGTGGATCAATGAATGACTGGTTGGGAAGAACTGCTATGCATGACAGAGGACAAGAGTTCTGCTTCCCCACTCCATTGAACAGAATTCATTCATCTGTCACTGGAAATCATCATGAAAAGTTTCTTTCAACCGCAATTTTTTCAGATGTGTACATACACTGTAGCTTTACTTTAATGATGGTGTAGGTGCCCTTATTGGAGCAAAAAAGTCACTGGGCCTGATTTAATATAGCTCTCTGAGGCTAGAGAGGAAACATTGTCATCAGTGAAGCTGGGTGATCCAGTGAACCCAGAATGGATTGGATCCAGGATTTAAAACATTTGCTGGCAAATAGCAAATGACTGAAGAAATCCATTCCAGCTACACTGATGAATGGGATCAATTTTAATCTTTAATTCAGCTAACCATTAAGAAGGAATTATTCCAGCCATCAAAAATGTTGAAAATATGAAGCACCCAAATAATCAGCTGACATTGGAAACTAAATACCATTATGATCTTATCATATGACACATAGGAGGACAACCTACCGATGCAAGAGTCTGCATGACAAGGCATTACATTGCTACATAGCACAGGCAGCTTTTCAAATCATACTCAGGAGTGCTATGTCCTGCCATAGTAAGAGGTCATTTCCTTGTAACATCTCGTCATATGATAAGTGAGTCAGTGTCCAGTCGTTGGGTTTGTGTAAAGCCCCTGGGGATTTATTGTAAACTGATTTAACACATTTTAGGTGAATTTCTCTGAAACAGTATATGTACTACCTTTAAACTGGTAAGTAACAGATGCTCCAAGTTATGGGTTCTGTGTACACTTCACTTTCATAGTCAATGTCTGTCCCAGAACTACTAGAATCTTGAATATAGCATAGCAGATAGGAATTTATTGCTGGAGATATTTTTTTTTTTTTTTGCTGCACAAGACATTTATATGACATGTAGGTAAACTTGTTCTCTTCACTTCAAAATGATACTGTCAAGTAATAAAAATGTTAGTAGGTACAGTAGTGGCACCTACATAATCTATCACTGAGTTTCATTGCCTGTTTTAATGTTAATACTAAATAGTGTGTTGTTTTATATAGGCATACATTACAATGTTACGTTAGAACTGCACCCTCCCTATTGACCTATGAATACCTGCTGGCACGTAGAGATGCAGCGCTATGTCAAATCAAAATAGCCCAGCGTTCAAATGAAAAAAAGCCAATGAAAGCAGCCTGAGAAGGGAAATTATTTTGCCATGTTTACTACCCCTGCCCTCTTTTCTCCACCATGCACCTGTTGGAGCCATGTGAAATAGAGCTTGGAGCATAAGACTCTCACCCTTCTCCCACAATGCATCACTGGGCACCTCAAAGACAAAAGGCTTTACTATACCGGGCATATTTAGGAGGTGAATCTGACTTTTAATAATTGGTAGATCGTCCGGCTGCATTTGTTTTAAGGACAGTAGTTGATTCGCCACTAGTAGATGTTTGATGAAAAGCACATTTATTTATATATATGTCCCCTTAAGCTCCAAAAAAAGGCCCTGCGCTACTGGCCCCCCAGGATGTTTAGCAAGCAGGTCTGAGCCTGCGATGGGAGAGTGGGGGTTTCTGGCATCATGACATCACTCTGTTCTTCCCCTTTAAGTGGCACACAGCTCCCCGCGCATGCTCGGTCCAGATTACATGGATTTATTGGTCCGTGAGGTCGGAAATGTTGGTGACCACTGCTATAGACCACTTACTAACATCATATTTATTATATAATTGTTCAATTATTCAATCATTTATAGAACTTTTACATATTATAAAGCTTGAGGTAAAACTCACATATCCCCGTTCCCTCGCTGGTTATCGTTATCTTCTTCTCTTTTGGTAGACAATCTTCAGTCATCTTGATTAGCTGGGCTGGGATGACGGAACTCCTGCAAAGGCTCGCAGGATGTCTGGCATGCACAGAGGAAGCTATGAATGCGGAGTCTTATGGCAACCAAAGCTGACCCCACACAGCTCAGCTTTTTGCCAAAAACCCAGAGCAATCAGGCAGGTAAGACAGATTATTGCAGAAGTGACGTTGTCTGTCCCTTTCTGCATTCTGCAAGTATAACTTTAGTTCAGCTTCAAGCCTCGAGGATCTAAAAATAAGAAAGGGAGTGCACTGGAGCAAAATTAAAGCAGCATAAAATAAGAAACATTTAAATGTTATCTCAATTTAGCACTCTTTTTTTTAATCATTTTTTTCGGAACATGGTAAAGTGCTGGAGAATGCCCCTTGTGATTTTGGAATTTAAATGGTACTAAGTAATTGTTAGAAATGGGTGGTTTGCCAGATAAAACATTTACAGAGTGAAAGTAAAAATTCAGTTTAAAAGGTTCATGAAAGAAAAATAGCTATTCCTTGATTTATGTGTAAAAGATAATAACATTAAAAAATTTTTACAACTTAACATACTAAAACGTCTCAGTGATGTTATTTTATTACCCTAAATAATTTGTGCCTGGTTGGACATCCTAGGTTGTGTTTGAAACTGTTCATAGCTCATCCAGGCTATCCTGGATTTTTACAACATGATAGGCATGGATATTATTACATTTGCTTAAAGCAGAACCCACAATATAAAAAACACCAAACATAATTTTGTAAAACATTTTTAATTACATTGGTATCATACCTTGACTGATCCAAGCATATCAAAAATTCTTCCTCCTCCATAACGGGTAGTTTAAAGGGGATGATAGGTGAATGCATATATAAAATCTTTAGCAAGTAATATAAATGTTATAAAAGCCAGTTTCACTTTTATTTCTGAAAAAAATGTTTTACATTGAAAACAGGTCCACTCATATTACATATACTGTTCTAAGGCTATTCCTATTCCAAGGTTTGCAAGATCTGTATGCATTGTGTGCTACTTCTTCAGTCTCCATTTTCACTAATGACATATACAATATATTTAATATTCACCATCCAGAGAAAGAAGTTCTATACCATATTGTACAGCATTTCTGTTTCTAGTTTATACAGCTCACTATTAATAACCCATATCAATGAGCGGACTGTCCACTTATACCAGACATACAGTATAAGCCAAAGCTGGATCCACCTCCCTCAAGGCTCTCCCCCTGGGTGTCCCGCTGGTCTAATAGGACTGACCGCCCAATGCCAAAATAGATCATAGGTCATCCTTGCCATATTTAATGATACAATAGTGGTGACATTAAGGAGGTAGCTGTGCAGCTATAAATACTGGGGTATATTTGTGAAACTAATTCAAACTTAGGCTACGTATACACATACAATAATTGTTGTTGGAAGGGTTCTTTCATGATCCTTTCAAACGACTGCATGAACCAGTGCTGTACACACAGCGCCATTCTGCTCTATGGAGAGGGGGAGAAGGATGGAGCGGCACCCCGCTGCGCTGCCTCCCCTTCATTTGCATTACGAATATTCATAGTCCATGGATCCACCAGGATGGTTGTTCCGATTATCAGAGGAGAAGGTGCACGTGTGTACGTAGCCTTAGGAAGGATGAGTGGTGAAAATGTGTACAATATTATTATTTTAATATTATTAATAATATATATATAATCATATTTTAAATTTATATTTGGAAAGTATCAACATAATATGCTGAAAAGATACCAAAATACACTTTAGTAGTAACTATGACCAAACAAGTCCAGTAAAATATTTTAGGATTATGTCATACTTAGATATATACCATACATTGGTTTGCACTAAAAACAAATCAGAGGATACAGATTTAATTTTGGCTTGTGTTAAGATTATATGAAATACCTCTGATTTGATTTGGTTAGCCTCAAAGCTGCAGATGGAATAAAATTTGTCACTCAGAGCAAATAAGATGTGAAGAGTAACTGCAAGTTTATTTGGGAAAACATAATATTTCCTAAAGGTAAGACAATTTTAAATTCTTTAGGTCGGGTTCTCACCTGTCTCTTCAATGTACAATTTTCCACAGCTCCTGCAGCTGGCACCTTGCAGGATCACTGGCCTGGCAATGCTGGTTCATAAAGAACTAGTAAAGCTCAATGTAGTCCCCATTCATTCTCCAGGGGGGCTGATGCAGGTAGACACTACATGTAGTGTTTTCTGGGGTGAGGAAGTGGTAAATGCACCTCAGACTCACTGCCAGTGTGAAATATCCCTTAACCTTTATTTGAATATCCATTTATTGTCTGTCCAGAGCAGTAAGGCTTTTAGTACACAACACAACACACAAAATAAATGTTAAATGACTCCTCCTCAGTGTCTTAAGTTTTAATACAAACATTGTTAGGAGATGCGCATCTGTCGGGCTACTCGTTCCTGTGTGCCATCGCAGTATAAAACAATGTTTATTCTGTCCAGCGAAGTCATGTGCAGCAGCCAGGAAAACTAAGATAGCAGTAGCCCCTGCTTCCCTGGAGCCGTGGAGCCCGATGTATTTTTGGCATCTCCAGCACCCAGCTGTGCACAGCTGAAGGGGATTTCAGAAGCAATTTGCTCCTGGCTAAGTCCTGGACTGCCATTGGCTCCTGGGACTTTATAGCCTCTCTGCTCCCAGTCACCAGCGCCTGTTGTAGCGTATAGCTGGGCTAATCTGTGCTGGAAATTTATCGTCTGATATATTGTTGCTGACCCTTGCCTGTTTCTGACATTGCCAGTTTATGCACCCTGGTCCGACCTTTGCCTGTGACCCCGACTCTGCTTGTGTTTTGCCCTTGTGTATGTTTAGTGGATGGATATTCGGTGTATGACATCTGCTCTGTATTCTGGACTTGTCTCTGTTGGAATATTGGTACTGCTTTATTTGTGGGCTCCTGGCTTGCTGCCAGCCCATCCCGACACCATCCCTTGCGCAGTAAGTCCTGGGGGCAACAGAGTGCTGGGAGATGCATCCAGTCTCCCGAGGCTAAGCCGGCGCTTTATAAAGGTGAGAACTGCGGTGTTAGATTGGCGGACTGATACTGACCAGGGCCTTACAAGGAGCAGGGAAAATGGTGGCTTAGTGGTTAGCAGTCTGATCTTAGCAGCACTAGGTCCCAGGTACAAATCTTGGCCAGGACACTATCTGCATGGAGTTTGCAGGTTCTCCCTGTGTTTGTGTGGGTTTTATGGGCACTTCCTCCTACTTCCCATAAACATGCAGTTAGGTTAATTGGCTTCCCCCTAAAACTATGAATACATTTCTTCCTTGACAGCCTTAGACTGTATTAGAGACATATGACTATGGTAGGGACATTAGATTGTGAGCCCCCTTGGGAGACAGCTAGTGACATGACTATGGACTTTGTAAAGCGCTGCATAATATGTCCGCACTATATGAATACTGGATAATAATAATAATTAGGCTTGTGTGATAACACAAACAGAATACATTGGTTACATGGACACTCTGATATTTTGACCTAATTAACAGGACATTATCATTTATATGTAGTTTGGGCACAATGAACTGTGATAATAGGCCCTATGGTTCAATACACTTTACAAAATCTACAAATTAGGAAACTTGCATGCTAAAGGAATGCTCTTATTTTTTTAGTGCCTGTTTATGTTCCTCCACACTTCCTCTTTTGTTCCACAACTCCAAGAAAATGCTATTCGTTTTCTAAAACATATACAGTTATTACTGGGTATTCTTTTGTTTAAAGTGTGGGCAGGCGTAATTAAATGCAGCACATCAGTGGTTTTGTTAAATGTAACAAGCACACGAACCAAGCAAAGAATGCTCTATAAAACAAAGGTTAAAGTAAAACACATGCTTTGTAATCAGTGATTTTCTGACAAGCTGAGATCCCATTACTCCATCTCCTCTGTGGCACTGCATGCTTAGCGGCCTGGAAATGACCCATTAATACATGCAGCCTTAAAAATACAGAGCTATTAGCAATTAGAAGTTCTCAGTTGGAAAGTTGTTTTAAAAGTCCTCATCCTGCTCTAGTGTTTACCCTGACAGAAATGAATCACTTGTGAAAAATAAAATTGTATTTCTTCCAAATGCTTCCACAGCTGCACTATGATGAAGTGTCTGCAGCTGGACACCCCTGTGTGTTCCCCAGGCCTATTTTATCTTGCTTTCTCTGCAGAAGTCTAGCTTGAGTGGACATTTCAACACGTGACATTAAAATGGCATGCTCAAGTTTATCGTAAAGATAACACTCAGTGCTCCCGTGCAAGCCGCTGGGAAATATTACATTTAATAAATTAATCTAAGAATAATATGTCAGGTTTCATAACCATGGGCTTGTGTCCATGACTGTTTCAAGTTTGCTGAAGGATGACCTCAACTAGATATAAAGCAACCATTTGATCTGTATAATGGTAGTCCCAGGGTACATACAAGATAGGGACTGTAGGTTTGTTCTTAAATTGAATTTGTATGTAAGTCGGAACATGTATATTATTTTATTAAATTTAAATTAAGACAGATGTTTGTCTCAACATATTATTAGGCAGTGTGGTGTCAGTTACTGTATAAAATCCTCACTGTAAGTTAATCACAAACAAAGCAAAAAATAATCTTTATGGAGCCTAGACATTCATTAACTTCTGGAGCAAGCTGTGCTTTAATATGCAAAAAAAACAATGCAGTTTGTCTTGGTCATTAAAGAGTTACAAGAGGTTGCAGAAAGAGCTCACCAACCTAAGATCACCCACAACATCAGCTGTGTTCAGCAAAAGATTTCTTCTGCAAGTCATGCAAACCGCCCCCTTCAAGCCTCCATCCTGCACACAGCGAGCAGGAAGCCGTGTTCGTATCCAGGAGGTGTCCATATGTCAGATGTCTTAACCCGGGGACTACCTGTATATATAAAAGTGGAGTGAGGGTCAAATATATTTTTCATGTTAACTACATGTATACTAAATAGTTACAGTGTGTTAGTGTTACAGGTATGTATCATTTCTTACAGATATCACAGTATGTGCCCATTAAATATCCACTGGACTATGGTGCTTGCTCATGGAAGACATGGTAATGCCTTCCATGAGCTTGTGGATGTTCACCTCTTGGCTGTGTTAATAAGAACAAAGTTACAGTCTGATTAATGAAGGAAGGGAGAATGTGGAAATGCTTTTTCCTGCCTTTAGCAGACTGACAACTTCATCTCCGCCCTTGACAAAGCCACTAATTGGAGCGCAATGACTGCTTTTTTAGGGTAGAGCTTTAAAAAAAATTTTAGTGGTGATGTGAATTGTATTGAGTCATTTAGCATCCTTTTTTGGTATTTCCAGGCTTTTCTATGAAATATACAGCTGCTTCAAGTAGACATCGAGACTAACCGGACTGTAGACATCAAGACCAAGCCTGCGGGTGATGTATGTAAATGAAGGTCTATAATTCAGAAAAAAAAGGGGGGGGCACTTCTCTATTAAGCCTAATTCAATGTGTTGTACCACAGGTTAATTAAAACAGTATATACATGTGGGCTGACTTTCTTTTATTTGTGCTTTACAAAGGCATGCCATGTAAGTGGAATGTCACAAACTACCTTTTAACCAGGAAAGCATTAGGGCTAGAGGTCAAATTTTTGGTTACAATCACATATGCCAAAATTGAAGTCCAAATCATCCATATACACGCTCAAATAAATTCCACACTGAATAAACAAGTGCATGGTCCATGATAATGGTGACACCATACAAATCCAAAGAGTGAAAATGTCAGCACTCATGATCATTGTGGTTCCATACTGACACTGTGTTTTGGGGGTGCAGTGGTCCTGTTTATCAAGGCAACAAACAGAGTATAAAGTCCAGTTGGTTTTTAAAGAGCCATGTTGAAGCAACATTAAAGTTAAGTAAGTTTCACTAGAGGAATAGAGGGGACATTTCAATATAGTACTTTAAATCAAAATAACTAACCAGAATAAGAGCTGTAGATGTAAAACTATTGCCAATGAAACTGGCATTTTACTGATTTGTTTAGCAAATACTTTAATTCCGATTCTGGCTTATATAAGTATTGTATAATAGAAGTGCACAGACATTTGATTTTTGCAAAGCTGCCTTAATGTTTAATGCTTTCCTGTATTCTCAGAAACAGATGGTTTACAAGCAAGGAACAAACAGCAAGAGACTGACCCTTTGAAGGAAATTTCATCTGTGAATTCTATTTACACTTTCATGTGGGATGTCTTCATAAGTTATTCCACAGTTTTAAAAGTTTCCTCATTTATTACAAGCTTTTAGAAATCTGAAAAATATTCTAACTACAAATGTTTGATCAAAACTACTGAAAATAAATAAAAGAACAAGCCATTTACCAGAGAAGCATTAAAATGCAACCATTAAATTCTTAACCCTGAATCAATGATACCACTAACATCTCTAAACCCAGATCTGCAATTCTGTATCCAGTCCATTATAATCGCCATTACCATTCAAGTGTGTTGAGTGAGGAATAGCTGTATAAATGTTAAATGTTTATATTTGTGAAAATATATTAATATTACTGTTTCTTCTTGTGACTGTGTGTATAAAAATGTGAGTTTCAGAAACTGAGGAAGAGGTCCAAGACATCACAAATGTTTGAATCTTTTAATATCTTCGTTACCAAAAAAGGGTATCACTTAAACACAAATCTTTTTACCCCAATCATTCTGCTTGAATTGATGGCTTCAACAGCATAATAGGCACAAAAGATATCTATACATGTCACATGTGATAATAAGAGATAAGAAGGTGATTTTTACAAAGTTTTGCTAGTAGAACATTTTCCAGGGTGTACCTGGGGAGATGGTAAGGAAGCAAGTATACCTTTCTAAGGAGTTGGGCTTAGGTGGACATTGTCACTATGTCCTAAATCCAAAACTATAGAAACTTTGGACAAGGTGCTGAATCTAATATTAACCAATGTTATCTAGGTTTACTGTAACAGTAACTAGGTTAGCTTAAACTGTTAAAACATCAGGAGTAAAGTTTAGGGTTTCTGAACTTGCATTGTCTTGTTAGATGAGCGTAATAACTTACTTAGTGAGCCAGATTTTACCATAGCTCTAGATTTTCTTTTCTGATTATTTTGTTTATCCAGTTTTTTTCTTTTCCATCATTCAAGTAACATACGGAATGAAACTAGAACACTGTTGATGTAATAATAACCACATGGTTCAACCTTTTGAATTTTCAACAAAAGTAAACATATAATTGAAAACATACATAAAAGGTTCTGTGATAGTGATCATTATGCTGACCTAATTGTGTTTGCAATGTATGAAATTACAGAAAACTGACCTACAGGACTAAAATTTTTGTAAACAGATGAGGGGACCATTTCTGGATATGCCTCATCACAAAATGATTTACACCAAGGGTTAACATATAGTTCACTTGTAGGCCACACAGCACATGTGTTCCATTTATGAAAATTGCTTTATATTTTGCTCTTCTACACAAAGAATAAAAAAGATCAATCATTAAAATTTAGTGTTCTGATAATTATATTTCTCCCATAGCTAGACTCCAGTGGGCTGTATTACTTGCTAGCTGCGTCTAGTTCTTTAGACTTCCAGCAGTAAGGTCTCCCCCAGAGCTCCTGTCTCTGCTTCCATTCCTATTTAGGTAAGTCTTAGTTCTACTTAACAGAATAAAGACTCCATTAAGGAGAGTTAGACCCTTGTCTCATAAGATAGGAGATGGATTTAGTTTACCAATAGCTATTGAAAACTAAAATATATTTTTTCCAGTATATTAAGCTTTGATTTTTCAGTGAGTTAACTTTTAAAAGCACTGGCACCACCTACTAGAAAGTGTTGCCTGCTGGGTTGTTTAGTGGAATAGTAGAAGATCAGACTACACAGGCCATTTACAGTATAGAATAAAAAA
The DNA here is from genome assembly GCF_032062135.1 of Pyxicephalus adspersus. Classification (NCBI taxonomy): domain Eukaryota; kingdom Metazoa; phylum Chordata; class Amphibia; order Anura; family Pyxicephalidae; genus Pyxicephalus; species Pyxicephalus adspersus. Next base: position 29,363,530 of record NC_092865.1, on the reverse strand, counting down.
TTAATAATGTATCAATTTCATAAAACAGCTTTGATTTCACTATGTGATTAGTTTAAGTGGTTTATAGTAAAACATTTTTATGCAACAAAATGATAAAAATCTTACTGGTAAAATATCAAAACTGCAGCCAGCAATTGTATGATATAAATTGACTTCAAAATCACTTCTAAACATATTGTCACAGAAGCCCTGGAATTTTTTCCAACAATGAACAACAAATACATGTGTTTCAAAAGCAGATAGAGATCTCCAAAACTAATAACAAAAAGGAAAGTATCATTTATACTCGAATATAAACTGATCTAAATATAAACCAAGAAATTTTTTATTGTTATCTGAAAATAAAGGATATATTTAGATAAGCCTAAGCACAAAATGTGGCTATTGCTGCTTACATTCTTACATAAATGTATTGAATAGAAATACCAATAAAATTAACCTAAATAAATGCATTCATAGTCCATTTTTTTAAAAACATTATTAAGGGGAAAAAATTTAAATCACATGGGCTCAGTATATATATCTTTTTCCCCCTCTTTTTTGTCATTGGTTCCTAAATGATCTTTTGTACATGGTTGTTGGCCAACAGTGGATTGTGCTTTGCCCTCATGTAGAGTGTGAAACAAACTCATGTCTCTTGCCTCGGAAGGCAAGAGTTTATTACTCGCTTTATACGAGGACATAGTTCCTAGATTGTAAGCTTTTCGGGGCAGGGTCCTCTCCTCCTTCTGTGTCACTGTCTGTATCTGTCTGTCATTTGCAACCCCTATTTAATGTAGAGCGCTTCATAAGATGTTGGCACTATATAAATCCTGTTTAATATTTATTAATATTAACAATAATAAAAATAATAGCACCATCCACTAATGTGACTTGAGTATAAACCAAATTTTTTTTTCAAATGGCATAATAAGGGGAAAAAAAATACTTGATTTATACTAATTCTTTGAGTATATGGCCAACAAAACTAGTGTCTGGAATGCCATACTTACTTACCAAGCACACCAGCCTCTGGCAACCCTCTGCTCCAACATCTCAGCATATAAAACTATAATTCTTGCAAGATTTGCTGAATTTTTATTGAGGTACATGAACAGATGGGTAAAACTCCATGGTAACTTTCAAGTATACAGTATATAGGGGGAGCCCTCTTTATTTTGAATATGGTATAAAAAAGGTTAAAACCGCAGTCGGTTTTGCTTTTGCTATCCTATTATTCAGAGTTCACTTTCTGTCCTAAAGACTCAACAGGAATGAAGAGAATATCTTTCAAACTTGAGGGAATTGTTTTTAACAGATGTCAGAGAAATAAATGTCATCATTGGAAGATTTCAACCCAATTTCTGTTTTGGTAGCAATTGGTGGATTTAACCTAATTGTCATTTACAGTTACTTTAGTGATCAAGAAAGTGGGTGAATCAAACTAATGGAGACCCAGACAGCACCACTCTCTCTAAATCTTAAAAATAAATGTATTTAGTTTTTCTTTAAGGCATAATAGGGTGTAAAATAGTCATGGGTACAGGTACATATGTGCAGACAAAGATTCTAAGCTTGATGCGGTACATAAGAAGCTAACAATCGTGTATTGTATACGATGCAGACATCATCAATCAGAGCTTGTGTTGACACAGAGCATACTTGTGCTGTGGAGAGACAAGCATACATAGCCCCTGCTGATTACACATTTGTTTTTAGAAAAGCTCAGCTTTATGAGTTTTGTCTAGTTTTCTATAAATGTGTACCAAAAAATGACCAGTATTTAGGATCAACAGCAAGTGATAAATGAGAGCAATTTTTGGCAATTCTTCAAGTATTTATAGCTGTTCGGGAACCTGAAAACTGTATGTGACCTACAATCAATTGCAATATTACTTTTTGTGGATACATACAGTATTTTTATACATGAATAAGTCCAAATGGAAAGTCTGGAATAAGACTCCTTTAACATTGAAGAAAAAAAGATCAGAAATTGTATTGTAATGATTGGTGTAGCATTGAAATTCTTGTTGGTAGTCTAATTTTTAGATTTAGCATGGTTAAGAAGCCACTCAAAACATCTCCATAGCAATTATGAAAAGAAACATGGGGTTGTTCCAGATCTTGGGGGTTTTTATTGCATCATCTGCTATATGTCAGAAATATTATAGCATATCCATTATGATATTTATATATGGGGATGTATATGGGGATGTATATGGGAATCGTCTTGGAGTCATCAAGTTCATATGGAAGAGGGAATTTATTTCTTCCTTAAAACATTGCTTTAGATCAGGCATTGTTAATATCCACTCAAGGGATTAAGATCAGGATGAGGTCTGGGTTCTGACTGGGCCATTAGGATTCTTTTTTTGTCCTGCTGCATAACCCAATTTTAATCAGGCTATAGCTGTTTGACAAAAGCCTCACTTTGACTCTAAAATACTTCGGCATACAAAGAAGTTCATGGTCAACTAGATGGCTGCAAGTCTGTGGCTGTAAAACAATTCCGGATCATCACCCCTCCACCATTATGTTTGACAGTTAAGGTTTTTGTGCTGATATTCTGCCATTGTTTTTGCCAAATGTGGCACTGTTCATTTTGGCCAATTTGGTCTGGTCTGTCCAAAGGACGTTTTTTTGGAACTCTTACTGTTTATTTAGATGCATCTATGCAAACCTAGGCTGATGTCCTTTCTCCTGGCAAAACTTCCAAATTTATTTAATTTCTTTCCCTAATATACGGCCATGAACTTTAGCATTTAACTCACTTATTTAAGCCTGTAGATTTTAGGATTTAGCTTCTAGTTTTTTTTTTTTACTATTTTATCTGAGCATTGCCCTTGGGACATCCACTCCTGGGAATATCGGCAACTGTCTTTAATGTTTTCCACTTGTGAATAATCATTGTCATTGTAGAATGATGGACTCCAAGCTGTTTGGAAAATAAATAATTCTCTTAGACATTGTTGATGTTTTTGTCCTTGGCACACACCTGAATGCTCAAGACCAGCAAACTGCTAAAACGTTTAATTTTATAGAGATGGTCAGACTTGTTGACCAATTAATCAAGTGCACTTGACTAGCAGCACCCGGCTGCTATTTACTCTTTTAATTTCTATGGAATATATAAAGGTGTACTTAATTTTTTACTCACCTCTTCCGCATTTTGAGTTTTCGTTAAATAAATAAGGATATGTCATATATGTCATGTGTTCTTTGTGTTGTTCATCTGAGGTTGTATTTACCTAATTTTAGGACCAGAACCAGAGGATCATTAATATGTAGTCTGAATCCAAAACCACAATGTCGATTCCAAAGTCTGTTTATTCTTTTGCTTGGTAAAATTCTATCCAGTCCAGTTGAAAGATATACATACATTTATCATGAAAAAGCCCAAGATTGGGGGGCTCAGGGTACATCCACTTTTGCAAGATGGTCTTTTTAGCCACCAAGGAGATAATTGATTGGAGCAATTTTCCACCCCTATAAGTCCAAAGCTCCTAAGATGGCCCACGCCAGCCAAAAAGGCGCATAACTCCCTGGAAATTGGCATAAGCTGTTACAGTTGAGGGCTTCAGACCATGAGAAAGGATTGACATGATGAGGTTTAGGCTCAATGGAAATCTACATAGGGGACGAGATGATTTTGAGATGATGTTTTGATAAGCAAAGCCTTAGAGTTGAAAGAAGGTGTATTTCCTTTTTCAATGACTGTATAGGAGAGTAAAATAAGGTACACTTACACAGTCCTATAATTTATTACACACATTCAATTTCCTATTCAAGTATTTAAATATTCAAATAACTCAATTCTAAAGACTTCCTAGAAACACAAGAAGGAACCTCATAAAGTGGGGAAATTTTAGATAACTATCTAGTATCAGATAACAACATCTTATGTATAATTAAAAACAACTTTTTTTAATATAAATTAGAAGAACTTTTAAATAAAATAAATAATTTCAATTGCCTGAATGACATCCACCTAATAATTTAATGATTTGCACTTTAATTATATCACATTGTCCTCTCCCCCTCCCTCCCTTGTCCACCCTGCTATATCTGTTACCTTAAATTACCCCTTGTTATTTCTATGTTATCAAAACCAAGCTTGATTAATATCACTGACCCAGTTAGCATTTTAATTTAACACATTGTTCTGTAGTTTAACTAGATTTTATTGCACTTGCTGACTGTTGCAACATATTGGTCAGTGTTTCCTGTTTCATTTGAATATTTCCAAACAATAAAACCCTTTTCATTAAAATGTAATAAGTTATTTTTTTCATTGTTTCCTTTTTATAGTGCACTACTTATCAATGGGTAATATAGATTTTGACCAAACTATCACTGGGCTCCATAGCTGCATTTATTGCAAAGTTATTAGTTGTCAAAGATTCTCAATGATCCCAGCAAATTCAGATTGCAGTAAGTTGCCAATGCCTTAAGAAACTCCTGCTGTTTAGTTTAGTGGGCTAGCAGGCTGCCAAGATCATCTTTTACATAGTGACTGCGTTCTTAAGTTTAAATGTTTATAAATACAGAGACAATTTTAAAGTGCTTTATCTTTTTGTTTAGAATATGTAAATGCTTTAGTGTGTGTTATTTGGGCACAGGTTTGCTTTAGGGATGGCACTCTTAGTTTATTGATGTAGACCAAGCAATTTTACCTTTTTGGCAAATGAGATTTCATATATATATGTATATTAGCATCAAGTGCACTACTTGACTACAACTATGCACTACAGACTTCAGCTCTTATTCAGGGCGCTCTGCTAATTTTTATTCACTCTTGCCACATAAGCACAAAATAATTATCCAGGGCTTTCCCTCACAGCGGAGCCCCGGCCCTCTTTCTAGCACACTCAGCTGGTGGTCTACCTGGCTAAACTTTGCGAGACATCCTTGCCCCCCTCAGCACACAGGATTTGTAAAGCCTTCCTTCTTACAGACCTCACACAGTTCATCTTCCTGAGCCACCTAAGCCTCAGGCCCAAGTCCACCCCAGTCCCAATACACATTGCCTTTTATTATCATTAGACAGGTGCTTCATGGCAACATTCACTTTATGTACTGGGAGAGGGATAGAGTGTTTGACCCACACTTTCAATATACTGTGGGCCTGGATCCCACATAAAGTGCCACATTTCTGCGAAATACCACTTACCTGTGACCCTATTACACTTTCCCAGGTAAAATTGAAATAAATACTACCAAATACTATCTGATTTTGGCCATACACTTTATACTATGCTACTATATATTTCTTGCTGCTGGACTCTAGTGGAGTTCCAACATTTTGGGTGTTACTTGCCTAACCTAATAGTGTAATCAGGTTTTGCTTGGTTTGGCATCTGTATGATAAAATATTTCATACCATGCAGACGTTTGCTGTGATCAGCTCTGGGTAAAAGGTAACAGTGTCATATGATAAAACTGCAAAGATCTGGGTTACTGGTACTGGCAGGAAATTGTGCATCCTAGAATTGTCTTCTAAGAGTAGGTAAAATGTCACAGCTAGAAATATTATTTATTAATAAAGAAGTTTTATTTCAACGCCAGACAAAGTATTGCTTTAAAATAACTAATATCTTGCCTTTTTTTAGCACAGTATCCTTATTCATAAACACACTGTAGTTTACTTTGGGAATATATATATTGGGAATATATTTTCCCAATAAAGAACTTTGAAATATCCCATTACATAAATATATGATCATACAATGTTTTTTTCTAATTACAGTTTCTTAGATGAAAGAATATGCTAATTATGGGTTGTAGCACTGTCATAAGCCCCTCTCCATTCAATTCAAATTATATGTTTATATACAGTATTTTACCTTTAGGAAATAAATATTTCACCTTTATGACATTTTCACAATTCATAATATCTGCTAATGGTAGATGGTTGGGCCTGCTAATTTAAGGGAACCAATGACATTTGAGCATATTCATAACTATTATACTACATGAATGAAATGTCCATGAAATTGTTTTTAAATACATACCAAACAATCTTAAAACTGTGTCCTCATTAAACATCAGGAAACCTTTATACAACATTGTTGTCCTTTAGTGGTGCATTAAAAGCTTTTACAAGTTATCATTTTGAAACTATTTATAAATACTTGCCGTAGAATTGATTTATATAGTGGTAACTAATATATGTTAGGCAATTGACATTTATGTACGCATGTCAATAGTAGGTGTGCATATTGTGCAGAAGTGTATTGATGGGCTCAGATTTAATATTTTTTTTGTTTTTCACTTTTACGTCTATCACAAGGGTGTCCCATGGACGTTGTCTGTACTCGATTTACTGTTTACATGACAGGTGACAGCTATGAACCAGTAATTGTAAGAGTGCTTCTCTATCAACTGCATGCGGTAGAGATGGGGTATAAGACCCTGTACGTCGTACACTGAGCTGAGCATGCACAGCACGGGGTATAATTTAGGAATCTTTCATTTTCTTCATTGGAGTGATGTACGTGAGGACCTAGCATTTACTTGTGGCTCAGTGAACTTTCACATGGGGTTATGACATTCGACATACGGACGACTCTTATATACGAACGGAGCTTCCCTGCTCGCTCATGTGCAGGATACAGGTTAGATTGGGGGAAGAAAGCGGTTTGCATGACTTGCAGAAAAAATCTTTTGCTAAACACAGCTGAGGTTGTGGGTGATCATAAGGACTGAGCTCTTCTGCAACCTCGTGTAACTCCTTCATGACCAAGACAAACTCTGCAGTTGTTTCTTTTTGCATATCAAAGCACAGCTTACTCCATAAAGTTTTTTTTTGCTTTGTGAATAACTCACAGTGGGGATTTTATACAGTAACTGACACCATGCTGCCTAATAATATGTTGAAACAAACATCTGTCCTGATTGCATTTATTAAAATTATGTACATGTTCCAACTTACATACAAATTCAACTTAAGAACCAACCCACAGTCCCTATCTTGTATGTAAGGGACTACCTGTAATTTGTTGCTTTGTTCTCTTTTGGGTGAACACATGCAAATCGATTTTAACAAGGCAGTACCTTGGTGAGTTTTAAAAATAAAAAGTTTGTTAGAAACTTTTATTTTGGCCAGACTGCAGAATTGCACATTTGCACTTTAATTATTTACAATCCATCATGGAAGTTAATAGCAAAGCCAAGCATTTATAGCACTTAAAACGACACATGGTTGTGCATACTATATGAGAAAAGGCCAGAAAAATCAAACATCACATATGCATGCAGGTTTTAATCCTTTAAAAACTTTCCAAGTGCAGAATAATACAAATATACTCAACTCATAATTTCCTTTTTGTAGTCTGAAATTGCAAGACTTGGTTTCACCCCTACCCAGCTACCTATTGTTAAAGTACTGGACCCCACCAGTAAATTCAGAGGCCAGTGGATCCCCCCTCCTCTCCACAGATAAACTGGAAGGTTGAGATGAGACAGACCATGCACACAGACTGCAAAACAGCCATACTAAGGAGATAAAATAAAATACTTTTAAATGTATAAATTAAGCAAATATGTTTGTGTAAAATAAACAAATAGGAGAAGTATATTGTTTGAGATAAAATAAAGATTTAACTTGTTCGGCTATCCATCTTTATAAACCACAGAACAATTCTAAATTCCCCAGTTTACTTTTCAGCTGGTCAGCATAAAAAGCCTATTAATGCTGTCCCATCATTCTGTGTTAACAATTGCATTGTGTGGAGTGCCCTACCCATGTGCACATTTCCACAGCTAGAGAATTAATTGATCTGAGTAGCCATTGTTGTCTGTTAGCTTTACAAGACAACCAAAAACAATACAAGGATATGGATTTAAAAGCTGAATACAACCATTAAAATGACCCTATCAGAAAAAAACCTATTATAAGAACTTTGCAATGATGGAACTTCCAAACTAAACTTTCATATTGGAACTTTGCAATGGAAGACCTAAATTACTCACCCCAGCTGCTGCATATGTCTCCTACTTTTCCTTTCTTTATTCCAATTAGACACTTTTTTCTTGTTGAATGCTATGAATGCACTGTGGTTTCATCCTCCAGCCCCTTCATTCGTGTTGTATCCTGCAGTGATGTATGGTCAGAGGATGGAACCACAATGCATGGTGAGGAACACAGTCTTATGGAGGTTGCAGTTCTGGAACAGAGATGAAGTAGGGGGCATAAAACATGGGTGAGTTGAGTATAGGGGCTTTTGTTTTGTAGGGGCCTTGCAATAAACTTTTTTTTTATTCTAACGGTTATTTTAAATAATTTTCATTTCCATGTGACTAATCTGATAACTATACCACATATACTTTGACTTGCCCATCACCACATTCTCAGTTTCACTTGAATTGGATAATGTCAGCTGCCTGCAAAGAAATGAGCAAACATTAGCAATTGAACAGACCAACTTTTGTAAGATAATAGTCAATTTCACTAGAAGCATCCGTGTGTTTACCACAAACATGCAAATGGTAAAATAAGCAAATAAATGTGTTACTTCTTATCTATGCTATTAGGAAACTGGCATGAGAAATTTTGGTGTAAACAACAGCCAAAAGGACATAGAAGGTGGCTTGCACAGTCATTTCTGTAAACATTACCAAAGATCAACAAGTGCACTTGGCCATGTCTGGGCAACATTGAGACAAACAGCTTATATTTGCTAGAAATGATTCTTTAGACATTTTAATAATAGCTTCATTGGAATAAGCTGGCCAGATAGGAAATTCCTTTATTTACCCATCTATACAGGATCCAACAAAAGGTGGTCTTCCTAAATGGAACCCCGAAGTCTAAACCATAGCCACAGACTATGCTTTACTAGCCAGACCTACTGATAGCACTGGAGATATATAATACCCAAATCTTCCTTTCCTGGTACATGACTTTCAGACTTAGTAGGTTGCATTGCCACTCTTACACACACACAATCACTTACTGTAACATCGTGCTTCTCTATTTTTTGTACCCTAAATTCACTATGTATGGCCCTCAACCCCCCCCCTCCCTCATTCCAGCAGCTTTCCAACTGCAAACTAATAGGAACTAACGAACTCCTTCACACTTAGTTATCTAATCCTTATGCCCACTTTATGGACAGCTGGGTCCAGATTTAAGCTCCTACTTTAACAATATTTCAAAATGCTAAACTGTAAAACAGATGATTCAAACCATGCAGATTTTTCTCTGGCTGTAAAAGGGAAATACATCTTTTTTAGTGACTTCATTTCAGTTCCAGGAATGCTGTATTTGCTTCTGTAGGATCATAAAGTCGATGTATATTGCAAGCCATCACAACTCATGCATATCACAGATCTGCTCTGGTTTATTTAGCACTAATGGGTTTTTGCAAGAATATGTAAAGATAAAAGATAATAAACTTCAAAGCACGTTATACTTACCGATACAAATAGAAGTCTGCACTATTGCAAAAGATAAATGAAAACTGTTTGAAAGAACTATAAAATATTAGCTAGAAATAGAAGTGTCCTTTCATAAATGGGTTTCAAAGGAAAATTTGTTGGAGATTTTTTTCAAAGAAAGTATGCAGACAGAAAACTTGCTTAACAGGTGGTTAAAATGCAAAATGGAATATTTATTCCAGCTGCAAACAAGTGTGTAGATTGGGATGATAATCGAGAAGGTGAAGAACCCCCCCAAAAAAAGGCCAACCAAAAAAACACCACCAAAAAATACTCAACTTGGAACCTGGTTTCTAGGAGTGACATCTTTATGCTTTAACTTTGCCTCCTGGGTGACTGAGATCCTGCAAGGATTTACTAATGCACTGTGCTTGCAATTATAATTATAATTGATTTTTAAGTCTGTTGTAGATATATACATATGGACATATGGGTGGGACAAGTACATGGAAAAGTAATGAATCATTCAAAGGTAATAAAAAATGGCAGAAAAACGCCAGCACATTTTGGATGATTGTGAAAGTGCCCCCTTCCCCCCATTATACTAGGGCTGAAGCAAAAAGCTAATAAGACGCAGATTATGTCAACTTGCTGACAGAATTAGGATAGTTAGTTGCAAACATCCTTTAAATTTGAACTTTCAGTTACCTTTAGAGGTGGAAAGCCATTGATCCCACAGCGATCTTAGTCCAGGCAGTCCCGCTCCGTTGGGTCTTTCTTCTTCTTTCTAGCATGGACTGGGTGCGGCCATCTTCCTCCTTCTGCTTCTACACAGGCGCAAGATCGGATGATCGGATACACATAGGGTGATAGGGGAAAGCCCCTTCTGTGCATGCTTGAGATCATGACGTATGTACCCCAGGAGGTTGCTGGTTTCCCATTCAGGTTTACCACTGTCACAGCAAAGACAGAAAAGTAGGGGTCTCCCCTGAAAAACATTAAAATTAGTATGTAAAAAACACATTAATTACATCATATAAAAGGCTTAGCCACTCTTTTATATAAAGCAAAACATGCTTCAAACGTTCCAAAAAGAGTTCATATTGCTGAAAGAAGAGGCAACTGGTATGTCCCCACAGGGCCTTGAAGATTTTTTTCAGCAGTATGATGCAGCAGAAAGGCAAAGCTATCAGTTGGTGTCAGGCCTAGCCCAATTTTTTTGCACTTGATAACAATGTTTTGAAAAAATCAAGCTAAGTCACCACATCTAAAGGACTGGAAAGCTGAAATGTATTTGTTTCTGTTCTTGGGTTTTATTGTCAATTTGCAAAACAAAACTTGTATATTGGTAGTATAAAGGCTTGATTTTTGATGTGGGCTTTATTAAACTCATGTCTAACTTATAACCCATACAACATCATCAAACAATATTGGTTATACAGATCATCTTACAAAAGTTATCCATTGTTTATTATTGTTGGTAGATGATCAGGGTCAGGGTCATAGAGGTGAAATTTCCTTAAAAAAGTGTCCATGCCAATACTCAGTATAAAGCAAAGCAAATAGCTTACAACCAAAAAGCTAGCTTAGTGCTGTCACCAGCAAAGGAAGGTATAGCAGATCAATTGTTCTTGCAGTAAAAACATAAAAAAAATAAGGATTAGTGCTGTCACCCACCTTGGCAATGATCCACCAACGTAGTGTCAAGGTAAAGACTTTCCAGAGATCGAAAATTCCAAATGAGGAAAATTTGAATAAGTTGCCTGTTTCTGTTTATTCCATCATGTCTGTTTAGAAAGTCAGAAACATCGTTCGACTTCTGGAGTTCAAGAGACCAATATTTATTTTAATGCTAATCCAAATGAAGGCAATTCAAGCAACTGCCAATATATACGCAGCTAAACTCTTCATATAACCCCAAACAAAGAGAAATGAAAGAATAGATTATTCTTGGCAGTTTAGGACAGTTGGGTGTGTAAAAGCACAGTGGGTGGCAAATACATCAGACTATTAAAAATTAAAGAATGGCTTTAAAAGGTTACCATTTCCATATATTACATATATATAGAGTTTAAAGCAAACAAAAGTTAATAAGCAAATGCAAAAAAAGTAAAAGCGCCCTATTTATTAAACACTGTGGCTATTGCCAAATCACAAAGCTCAGCCTGTTTACCATAATAATAATGATTTTGATAAAACTCTGTTTCAGTTAGCTTTTATTTTTGCTGGCCAGCTTGAAAGTATATTCTCTCTGTATACTTGTTTGTTGTTTAGTATGTCATTTTGTGCCCTGTTGTTGGGAACATCTATCCTTTTTTGTTAGTTTTAAACTGATTAGTGACTGTCATTTTTTATGATTTAGACACACACTTAAAGGATTCAGCTGCTTTAATAAAGTGATGTATGTATTTCTATTTAGATACCTTTTTTAGGTAGGAGCTGTTTCCAGGTAAGCTTGCACTATTTGTTAATTTCATGACCCAAAGTTTTGAGATGGGGACCACCTTTTACAGAGGTGATTTGCTATGGCACTGTTGCTTAAACATGTATGCTATAAAATCCTAAGTAATTGAAATAGTTCATTTTTTTTTTGGACAGAACAAGCCACAAATCAAAAAAGTTAAAATAAGGACTCATATTATGTATAGGATAAAAAGCAAAGGTAAAACCACATCACATTGTGGCAACATCTGAGCTGTCTACAGAACTCTCAGTATTAAGCTACAAAGTACAGAAATATACTCTGTCCATTTTCAGGTTCAATCTATCCAAGAGTATTTCAGTATTAATGTTTTATTTTCTTGGTACAGATAAAGTAGATGCAAACTTTATTATCTGAGAACAACACTGCATATTTTTGTATATTTTTCAACACCCAGAGGGGCCAAAAGAATCGTACTATAGTTTGCTGCATGTAGTGTATTGCTGCACAAATAGGCATAGTGAATTTGCACCTTAAAGGAGAAGAATAGTTAAAAAGAGGCTATTTTATTGCACACTTGTGTAGCAGAACTTCTTTTTCAGTGACGTAGCCCAGTGCACATAGTGTAGTGGCCGCGAGGGGAACCAATGTACAGTTTAGTGTTCAGGGTCAGGAGAAGGACCCCGCTGGGGCGCACTGGCCAGAGCCACGGAACATGTCCCTTAGATCTGAGCCTGTTATGTCACTGCACAAAAACCCGCCCACTCTCCCATTACAGGCTCAGATTTGTGATGGCAGAGTGGGCGGGGTTATGCCTTCATGATGTCACGTTCAGGGGCGTCATGATGGCATAACCAACCCACTCTGTCATCGACCCGGCCCCTCTGGCAAATTTTTTTTCAGATTGTGGCCCCTGATTTAAAAAGTTTGCCCACCCCTGATATGGACTCGCTTTACTGAATTTCTCTGATGGACTCTGCTGTTGATCATATCAAAGCTGCATAGCCTACATAAAATCTAAAAAGATTAGGTCAAGGGGCTATTATGAGTTTTATATATGAGTTTTTTCTTTCCCTAGCAGGTATGTGTCTTCCTTTTGTGATAATACAGTTGTTGCCTCTGAATGTAACCATATTTCCATGCTTAGCAAGCTTCTTCACTGGCAGGAGGTTACTATCAACAATAGGAACATATAGAACATCTTTGATAGCTAATTTTCTGGTAAATATTTTGGATAGAGGACAGAATACATTACCTTCCCTTATCCCCTTCACGACCATTTCATTTAGCTGTTGTAATTCTTTCTATCTTGCTTTGATATATTACCAATTGGTCATGTGGCTTGTAGCTTCGTTATCAATGCACCACATGAAAAATGTGAAGTTGCCCTGTTTAGAAGGAAAGGCACACTGAATCTGTATCTGAAACATCCTCTAACTATTATTTAATACTTTTGAAGTTTTGTTTTTTAACTTATTTCATTCTCTGATTCATTTTGGTTTTTAAAATGATATAGCTTGCCTTTGAGTGACCTGTTTTTTGCACACACTGAATATTCCTAATATTATGATATTTGGTTGTCAATATTTTTTTTTTTAATATTCGTAATAAAAATTAACATAAACATTTGGGTAGACAATAGTAAAAACATAGGAATGTCAGGCTAGCTCTGAACATTATTGTGATATTTTGTTCTCGGTGCAGATTCAGTTTTAGGAGAATTTCTACTGTTTGCACTTTCTGATTTTTTTCATCCACACTTTTCTTTTTCCATATTCTGGTCATGAGATCCTTATCTGGGCAAGCATCAAGTGCTGTCACAAGTGGCTCATGGTTTTCTGGGAAACCACTAAGTAGCAGTACTAGCATATGAAAGGTTTTGTTTCTACAATACCTCACAGATGTTATATTATTTCCAACGTACATCTTATCTAGTCCTTCATATATGATGTTTTTTCATCAACCTAGTCTTGTACAACTTACAAATTACATACAGTTTATTGCTAAGAGTTGCATGTCATTTCTGCTTCACACATATATGCACAATTTGATTAGAATCTATGCTCAGGGATATCATAGGTAAAGCATTATTAAAGTCTAGCTTAATATACAATACAAACTTAGAATATAGGGGTACCACCTTTCCACATACTTTTTCCAAATAAAGTGGTTAAGCTTGGAACATAAATAATGCAGAAAAAGGTTTTTAGAACTCATTTCATTCCTTTTTTTTATATAAAACATTCCCAAGCTGCAAAATATGTTGGTGCTACTTGGGGAAGTAGTTGGTTGGGCTTCAGTGCTCGGCCATTTATGTAATACCCCCACGTCTTGGTACTGGTACAAGATGGAAACCATGCACATTTTACTTAAGCTTATATTTTAATCATCACCTATGTGGCTAGGTAAAAATTGAGTTGAAAAATCTATAGAAAATTTTTGAACTAAAAGGAATAAAATAACAGTAAAATAAACATTACTACAACAGAGCATAGCATACAATGCAGACATATATATTTTGCAAGGATAATGGCATTGCAGACATTACATTAATGCTACCTATTATGTAGTTTATTCTCTTTCTTGGTAATGATCAATATTTTTCCCAGAATAACTCTTCTCGTAAGGTAATTGTTTCAAGGCATAAGTCCTTTGTAAGAACTGAGATTGCTCAATATTGTGCAGTATTTTCTGGAATGCCTGTACACAAGGTTAACCCATCACTTCCAGAATGTTGTAGAAAGCAATTTGAAGAAAAGCAATGAAGTTTACAATGGGAAACCTAACATAGGTCCAGAACAAACAAATATCTTGACCTTAGCAGGTCTAAAAATTAGGTAAGTGTCATTAATTAAACAAAGACCAAGTCAAAATGCAGAAACAGTATGTTGAAATGAAGTACTTCTTTCCTGTTTTCAAAAGATTCAAGAGGGTAAGTAGCAATTAGAAGCTGCTAATCAAATGCACTTGATTAACCGATCATCTCTGACAACCTCTACAAAAACAAAATTTTGGCAGTTTGCTGCTTTGGAGCATTCAGTTGTGTGTTAAAACAATTCCAAGAAGAAGTAAACATCAGCAATGTCTTAGAGAAGAATTTGTTGCTGCCTATCAATTTGGAAAGAGTTATAAGGCTATTTCCAAACAATTTAAAGTCCATCAATAAGCAGTTAGAGAAAGACTATTCACAAATGGAAAACATTCAAGACAATTGACAATTTTCCAGGGGTGGACGTCCCAGCAAATTCACCCCAAGGTCAGTGTTAGTGTCTTCTCAGGCAGGTAGCATGGGATCACCCCAAGGCATGGAGTCTAAGTGCCACCTGGTCTTCACCATGGCACCCAATAAGGGGTGATGGGCCAGTATCCTTGGAGATAAGGCAGTATCCTGCAGCCAAGAGAAGTTAATCACAATAGGAAGGGGTCAATGCTTGAAAAAAGTGGGTGTAATCCCAGGTCCAGGTAATGGTTAGGGCAGGTGTAGTCCAAAGTGCATGCAAGTGTTTGGGGCTGGTCGAAGGCAAAGAATAATCCAGGTTCAGGAAAATCGTCAGGGCAGGCAACAGGCAATCCAAAGCAAAAGGTCATAGCAAAATAGCAATAGTGTACAAACATTGAATAGCAAGGTAGCTGGTGCCAAGTTTACTGCTGAGGCTAAAATAGACTTTGACCCTTTGGGGAGCTCATCCTCCCTGGGCTGTGTCAGTGTTTGCATGCCCACCCACAGACATGTAAGTCAATGGATTGCAGCTCCCCACACCCCCACTATCTCTGGCATGGCATGAGATGCCACTGGACCATTCAGCGGAACACCCCAGGAACCAACAGGTGGTATGGTAGTCTGACCATGCAGTGCCCAGAGAAATTGTAGAAAAAGCCTCAGTTTGCATGTTAAACGGTAATGTTTATGGCTGTAAAATTAGAAAAAATTAGAAAAAGTTTAAACAAATGCAGATTGTTTGGAAGGGGAGCCAGGAGAAAGTCTCTTCTCTCTGGAAGGAACATGGCAGCACAGCAAAGTTGCATCTGAACAAACCACAAGACTTCTGGAACAATGTCCTTTGGACAGACGAGACCACAGGGGAGACATTTGTCGATAATGTTTAGTATCACCTTTTTGTGTTAAAGTCAGACACAGAGTATCTGTACATACACCTTTTAACCACTGTCAAACATATTGGTGGAGGTTTGATTTGGGTTTGTTTTGAAGCCACGGGACCTGGCCACCTTTTATTAATTTAGTCAATCATTATTGTCCCTGTAAACTGATGTTTTCTACAGTCAAAGTGGGACCATCTGTGAAACAAGTTAAGCTTGCCTGAAACTGGATCATGCAACAGCACACAGATCCCAAGCACACTAGCAAATCTACAAAATGAAATAGCTGAAAAAAATCCTGTTACTGACAGATCTACCTGTCACTGTCCATAGGGCCCTGTATTGGTGAATTTGTGTCACTAAGGGTCTTGTTGTTGGTGAAAACCACTGTCACTACAGGACATGTAACTGGTGAATGGTACTAGATGTTTCTTTGCTAGTGAATACATTTGTTAAAAACCACTGTCACTACAGGACATGTAACTGGTGAATGGTACTAGATGTTTCTTTGCTAGTGAATACGTTTGTTAAAAGAGAATTTGACTAATATTGGAATCTGTTGGTATCTGCCTGATCTTAATATTATCTGCAATACAAGTGAACGCAAAGCTGCTTGGGAAAGGTACTGTGTGTGTTAACTGAAGGTGTAAAATTTGGGTGTAAAACTCAGATCAGGTTTTCATTATAGCACAAGTGTGTATCTTATGTCAGAATTTCTTGATAATAACTTAGGGTTAACATTCATGCCAGATGTACTAAAACCTTTGTATATCTTGGACCTAAAAACATATGAATATGTGTTTCTGCTGCAACACCTACCCAAGAGATCGTTTCTTAATTATTATAGATTCAGCCTTGGCAGTACTGCTCAGCTGACCTGTTGTGGCACATACTTGTAGCAGTAGTTCTTATAGACTTCTTCCCGTAACTATTCTTATCGCATATTAATCTCTGCTCTGGCAAAAATCCGATTGGAAACTAATATATCTGACACACCCTTCTGCAGAACTGCTTACACTCAACAAAAAAGCATGGAAATATCACAATCACAATATGATGATATCTGATTCAGTGCATGAGAGCTTTCCAGGAACAAGCATGACCTATTTTTTAATTTCTTTTTCTTTGCAACCCAGTTTAAATTACAGCTACAAGAACTACAGTTACGTTTGTATTATTCAATATGCAATATATCAGATTAAAATAGAGACATTTTCTTCGGGCATTGAGCCTGATTTATGAAAGCTCTCCAAGGCTGGAAGGGATACACTTTATCAGTGAAGCTGGGTGATCCAGTAAATCTGGAATGGATTTCCTAATTTGCTATTTGTTAGCAAATGTTTTCAATCCTGTACCAGATCCAATTCAGGTTTGCTGGTTCAGCCAGCTTCACTGATGAAAGTGGATCCTCGCCAGCCTTAGAGAGCTTTCATTGTCTAGAACCCACTGCCACTGAGTGGCTCAGCCCCCAGCAGTTAGAAATGGGATTAGATGAACTGTCTTTTAAAGGGGTTGTACTGGATTTCTCCAGTGTCCAAACATTCTGATAGCCCATCCATAGTCTACGATCATCTGAAAGGAGTTGTCTTAAGTCTTAAGTGTTCTGTATCATGAAACATACTGAGTAATGTGTGAGATTCCAAGGTGAGAACATACAAAATTGTATCTCCCCTATACCATATGAGTTGATCACAGCTGACGTAGAAGATCTCATATGTACACAAACCTGATTTTTGTTACCGTAAAAATATAGACAAAATAAACAAATTTTGGCAAATTTGAATGCATTTAAATTAATACAAATATTACCTTTTATTTGATTGAATTTTATAGGCTTTAGATTTTAGATTTTTTAGATGTAGATACAAAAAAACAACTTATCAAAGTGCTAGAAAATGCTAACAATGGCACCAAACCTACTTAATGTACAGGGCTGCGTAATATGTTGCTATATAAATCCTGTTTATTAATAATAAAAGTAACCCAAAATTTATTTGATGCTGTAATCTTTGAGCCAGCATCTCAGTTCAGAAATAAATTCTGGCCCTGGGTCTGAACAAAGATGGCTCCATTCTGGAGAAAAATAACAGAAGAAGGCTATGTCAGGGGAAATACTGACATCTTTGAATAGTCATTAAATACCTATGAATATAAATGGATGTAACATGACAGAAAAAAGTGGAAATGTAATTTAAAGGTCTAATTTCTTCTATATTTAAAATACCACATTTGGACAGTCGACTATTCTCAGCCAAATTCTCGTACATGCTTCCTTGGGAGAGAATACTAGGATGTACATTAGATTTTGAGACTTGGTTGAAGATCTGGGAAGTTGCACATGAGAGCTCTATTTGAGAACCTTTACAAAATTATTTTTCATTTGTATCACACCCCAGAGATCCTGAACCGCCTATTTCCTAGCCCTAACCCTATCTTGGTGTTGGTGTTGTGGTAACCACAGGGGCTCCCTTGAACACATTTTTGGTACAGCCCTCTAATTCAGGGTTATTGGGATAGGGTCAATCAACTACTTAAGGATGTCACCCACCACCAGATAACCTTGGACCCAGTTACCCATCTCCTGCCGTTTTCCAGTCTACCCAAATACACCCACAAACTATTCTCCCATATTCTTGTCGTAACATGTACACTTATTTCCACTAAATGGAAGTCCACCCTCCCTCCCTCCATGGACGAACCATATAAATACATTATGATGCACAAGATATCCATATGACGAAATACCTCACTGCAATATTAAATGCTGAGTTGGAAAAACATGGGACAGAACATGGGAGGACAGGGACACCTATTTCTCACATATGCTGATTTAATGTTTATAATCTAGACCAGCCGTCGCTAACTGGTGGTCCGTGAGAAAATTTTGGTAGTCTGAGCCTCTAGCCAGTGCGCCCCCGCACGGGGTCTGGGGAAGGACAACGCCGGGGGGAAGCACTGGCTCTGGGTCTCTGGACACAACCCACCCACTGTCCCATCGCAGGTCTGAGTGGCATCTGGCATCATGACATCACTTTGGGGGAAGTATTTTCCCCTTTAAGTGACACCTGGCTCCCCGCATATGCGTGGTCCGGAGCTGGTAAGTTTAGTGGTCTGTGGGTCCAAAAAGGTTGTCGACCACTGGTCTAGACACCTTTCTATCTACATTTGCTTTACTCCCTTGCCCCCAACCCCCTTCATTGGTTTAAGCTCCTTCATTGGTTTTTGTCCTGGGTATTTTATCACTACATTGTGTATTTGTTTTTTCTTTTTGCACGCTTTTGATAAGTTCTGATATAGGTCTATCATTATATGTTGATGTTGTCCATGTTTCATCAGTTGCCCACCATTACTATGTGGGATCTTCCTTAATGTTTCTTTTTGCTACCCTTTACCCCCAATTTTCTGTCCATTGTTTTAACAGTTTGTTTGATTCTTTTACATCAAAAATCTAATAAATAATACAATTTTAAAAATGTAATGTACAATTTATGTAATTTACATTATAAAATATACAAAATGTACAATTTAAGATAAAATAGTAATAGACCATTTAAAATTGCACATTTTCTATGGTTTTGGAGTGTTATCATTTTTCATCCACAGTTTGCTATTTTAGATATACTGGTGTTAGGAAATGATTGCAATAAGAGCTTTGTATCTTCTGTGTGTGTCTTCATAGCTAATATTTCTTCATACCTTAAGGCAGAGGATTTCCTACATTTTTGACATTTTGCCATTGGATGCTTTGGCAAACACCCTGTCCTGCTGTTGACTATGCCACTAGTCAGGGCAGACTATTAAACCAGTACAAGAATTCCTGCATAGAAATGTGTCCACTTGTGGGCTAAGCACAATGTTCCATGCAATTTTATTTAACTGAGACAAGTATTGAAAAGTGTTTAGGAATCTGAAAAAGTGAATCCTTATAACAGGAACAGTATTGTTCTCAATCAAAAACACTGTGTTCTAAGCCGGTAACACAGTCTGTCTCAAGAAGACAGGATACAATATGTTAACAAATTTACCTATGATATGTGACCTGAAATTAGTGTTGTTTAAAAGTGAATTAGAACATAGAAAATGCCATAATATACAGCTGAACTATTGTATTTTTCCATCAAAATGCCATATATCCAGCAAACCTGAAATGGATTTCTTAAAAGTGATTTGCTGTCTGTTAGCAAATGTTTTCAATCCTGGACAAGATCCATTACAGGTTTGCTGGATCACCCAGGTGCACTGATGAAAGTGTATGCTCTCCAGCCTTGACTATCTTTTATTAATCCAGCCTATTGTGTCAATTCTTTACACTTCAATGGCTTTAGAGTCTGTGCGAGAATTAGCTTCAGCCAAGCTGCCTGTAGTAAAGGCTCCAGGCATATGAATAGATTCAGGAAAGAACACAAACTTATTTACCACACATTACAGAGTGTGTAATGTAATGATGCTGTTGATGTGAAATAGGGGAGTGTTGGTGACTATATTGTCCTTATTTACAAGACACAGTGGTCACATTTGTCCTCCACACTGCAATAGGGTAAATAGCAAGTGGCAATGATTACAAAGCCTTACCATTTTATTACTTGTCAAAATATAAGTAGCTAACTATATAAATATAAATTTATTAGGGTGGCTTCACATTACAAAAATCTAAATTCCATAAAACATCTCAAATTCAGATAGAAAAACTATATATAGACACTGGACCTGACTTAATAAAACTCCTTAAGATTGGTGAAGATACACTATCCTGGATAGACCTGGGTGATTCTACAAACCTGGAATAGATTGAAAACATTAGCAGAAGGCCATTCCAGATTTGCTGGATCATCCAAGTTTCCATTGTTTAATATATTCCACCAGAAAACAAATAAGAGCGAGCGTACTTTCTGCAGTGCAGGGTGCACATCTAGTTTATTTTTGAACTAAGGTGAGAAGATAATGTTTGCATATAGCAGAATCATAATAGGATAATCGGCATTATCGTACTGTATTCTGGAATTTTTATAAGGGAAATAGAATGTGCATGCTAAGCACTAGAGATTATACTGACTTTGGCAAATGCAAATCCCCAAAAGGGAGTGTGTACCAATGGCAGCACCAACAAAAGATTATTGTGCACCAAAGAAAGGCAGGCTTGGGCCCATGGTGATGAAGCATTAGTATAGAATTACTATCTGCAGACACTGCATGGACATGTCTGCCTTCTATTTCTCTCATAGTATTTGTAGACTGCTGTGCTCAAGCTTCTTAGCTTCAACGTTCATATACAAGAGATATCAATCACTCTGTGAATAATGATGAGCCAGCGTTTTATAACAGCCTTACTTTCTCGGAACAACACAAGTCAAAGAAAGGATGTGACCTCAGGACAAATTAACTGACCTATTAATTCCAACTTTATTAAATCCAAAGAAAGCTTTTCTGAGTTAAATTAGGTGAGAAGGCCGATCTCTGTTATTCCAGAAACATGGGCTCAGGCTTTAAATTTCTCATCAAAAGAGATTTAAACTTAAGTGGTCAGTAAAACCCGCTCAATAAAATTTAAAGCAAAAAAGTTGCTGAAAAGGACTTTCCTGCAAGAACACAAACTCATGCAGCCACCAGATCTGAGGACTGGTAAACTGCATTGTAGTTTTTGTTCTTGGGATTGGATACACAGTACACATATAGAAGCCTTAACATATTGGGATATTATTCCCAAGCTGCCAGTGGTAATTTCTTATGGAATTGTATTGCAAATATGCCTTATTTTATAACGGAATATGAATTTGTATATATAAACACAATATATTAGCATATACATTGTATGTTCCAGTGAAAGGCAGCATAGTTTATAAAATCTTAGAATTTGCCGCTGTATCATATTACACACTGTATATATGAAGCATGAGGTGGTATTTCACATTGGCAATAAGACTATGCATACAATAGATAAGTAGGTGTAATAAGGGAAAGTATAATGGGTCACTAATTGAATTTTTCTATTTTTGTTTCAACTGAGATTTTATGTTTTTTACTGCATGTATATATTCTTTGCTTTACAATTAAACATTAATAATTATTTTTTTTTTAGCCAGTATTTATATAGCACCAACATATTATGCAGTCGATAGTCCATTATAACCGTCCCTCAAAGGAGCTCACAATCCAATGTCCCTGCCATAATCATATGTCATTATCCCAGTCTAAGGTCAATATTTGGGGAAGCCAAAAACCTAACTACATGTGTTTGTTATGTGGGAGGAAACCCACGCAAACACTAGAAGAACCTGCAAACTCCATGCAGATAGTGTCCTGGCTGAGATTTGAACCTAGGACCCAGCACTGCAAATTCTAGAGCACTAACCTCTGAACCACCATGCTGCCCATAATAATACTAATTATACATTTTGACACCCATGAGTTAGAAATCTAGGGGTTTGTATATAGTGTTTACATTTTACTCTGCTTATATGAAGAATAGTTACTGCTTTGTTTGATTTTTTGCAGAGTGCAATACCTGCAACAGACATAGTCAAATAAATGACCCTGAAAGCAGAACACAGGATGGTCTTGAAGGCTAATTAGGAACCCTTGTGGTTAGAACCAGTTTGAACAAGAATCCAAGATGGTAGACATATTTAATACTCAATGGATTCCTAGAGCACTATAATAGGTTATCTAAAGAGAAAGCACAGCAAAACATATATAAAACCTGAATGATTCATAGGGCCTGATGTATTAAGCTCTCCAAGGCTGGAGAAGTTACACTTTCATCAGTGAACCTGGGTGTCCCAGCAAACTTGGAAAATATTTCTTAAAGTCTTTTGCTAACAAATGTTTTAAATCCTGGACTAGATAATTCCATGTTTTCTGGATAACCCACATTCACTGATGAAAGTGTATCTTCTCCAGTCTTGGGGAGCTTAAATAAGCCAGGCCCATTGAGTTCTTTTACCATGGGACATCTTTCAGAATGGTACTAGCAAAGACACAATGCTAAATATAAAAATGTGCAAAGACTCCAGCTTCTAACTCTAAAAGTGAACACAAAATAATAATATGCATTATTTCATATAACCTGACAAACATGAATATATTTAAAAAAATATTTTTAGTCCTGGCCTTAATAAAGGATACAGAAAACTACTGTATGTTAATTTTTGTTCTTCCTAATACTGTCAGCGTCAGTTGTTTGTTCCTGAGATGGCTGCATTATGTAGATGGAGAAGTGCCAGGTAGGGATCAACAGCCAAATGATGGTTTACCGCCTAGGTAGCCAACTCAACTTTTCACCTGGATAGGTGGTGCACTGGACTAGAATGAACTAGTTAAATATCCCAGCTGCTGCAAAGGTATGTATTTACCATTGAGTAAAGGCATGTTGGCTGAAACAATGTCTAAAATATGTTCATTCATAATACTATACCTTGCAAATACAGACTTGAGCTTGTTAATGGTTGTCGAAGAGTTCTACTCAGTTAGGTGAGAACATCTGGATGTTAAAAAAAATTAATTCTCTGAAATCAAAGATGTCCATTGTTTGTTTGTGTTTTAATAGTTCAGGTACAGTTATGTGAAAAAGTATGTAAACACCACAGAAATGTTTTACTTTTTCAATATATCTAAACTGACAAATATTACACATGTACACATTACATATGTACTCAATTAAAAAGAGAATAAGCACTTTGATGGAGCCCATAATCCATAGCCTTCAATTTCTTCTTTATTTAGGCAGTTGTTTGTAGAATTTATAGTCTCTTTTATAACAATATTGTGTTGATCCATTGCTGCTTTAGCTTTTGGACATGTGGACCCTCATTAAGCACTCTTTGAATTATTAGTTGATTTGATTACTGCAAGCTAAAAACCCTAAAAATAGTAAAGCAACCACAAACCATAACAATTGCATCACCATGCTTCATAGATGTTATGGGGTTCTTTTCCTAAAATATTGTCTTTGGTTTGCTTCAGGTATATTTACCATTACTGTGGTTAAACAACTTTGTCTTTGATTCATCAGTCCAAAGCACATTGTTTCAGAGGGTTTTGACTCCTATAGCAACGGTCGCCAACCTTTCAGATCTCACAAACCACTAAATGCACGAAATCCGGACCGTGTGTGCGCAGGGAGCAGTGTGTCACTCAAAGGGCTAGAAACGTCCCCCAACTCTCCCATGTCAGGTTCAGACCCACTTGCTAAATTCAGTAGCACAGGGCTGTGGACGCAAGAAAAGTTACTGCGTTACTGTGCTCCCAGGATGTTTAGCAAGCCGGTCTGAGCCTGCGATGGGAGAGCGGGCAGGTTGTGCCAGTGGACAAAGTGCAGACCGTCCACATACCACCGGTTGGCGACCACTGTCCTATAGGTTTCATGGCAAACTGTTGTCTTTATTGTTCTTTTTGGACAGAAAACTGGTATTAGTACAATTTTATTTAGTGCAAACTCTTTCCAACTGTATATGCATTCATTGATACCAGCTGTTGCAGTTACCTGCAGATAGTTTATTATATTTTTGTGGTTCTGTTTGTTTGTTGTTTTAATAAATCTATTTCATATTTGCTGGATCACCCAGGTTCACCCATGTGTGTCTAGCTTCCCCAGGCTTGAAGAGGATTAATAAATCACGCCTATAATGTTTGTCTGTATAAATAATTTAAAATAATAAATAATAAAACTATTCACATAGGATGTACATAGCTTTTGACAAAACAGTATATCATATAGCAGTAAAATACAATTTTATTAGTCTGATATGTCATATTTATTATCTAAAGTTTGCCCTGGAAAGGCCATTGCAGTAACTAATATGGGGACATAGGGTGGGAGTAAGTAAGGGTCCAATGATACAAAGAAGAATTACATTTTTTAGTGCTTATCCCCTAAAGTACTTCAAGTATACCTACCACTGCTGTATAAAATTAGCATTTTAGGCTTACTGTCATTGTATCAAGGGTGCATTTTACATTACAAACATGTAGAAAATGCGATTTTTTTTAAGAAAATCACCAGTACAGTAGAATATTAATGTAAAGAGTTTTTTTTATTAATTACTATTAGTGTAAAATAGAACTAAAAGTTATGCTCCCTGATGATCATTAGAAGATATAGTCATAACTTTGTTTTAGCAACCACCCTGGCCACTTTCCAATCTTCTTGTAACACTACATCATTGTTTATCTAGATTACATATTGACCAAGCTCAAATCACGTCATCTAATAAAAGGAGATATCTCCAGAGGGTTTAGGGAATGATTCTGTAGAAAATAGAGAAAATTCACAATATCCATATTTGCAAATAAACATCACAATATCTGTGAAGTACTAAAACAGAATATTCAGAGTCTGAAAGTCTGAAAAAACTTTGTGTCTATTACTATTGGTAGTTGAAGCATATGTAATGTATAAGCACAAACTTCTAATACTTTTTCTATCCAAAACTAAAAGCAAAAATGTTTTGACCTAAAGGATGATTTTCTGTATTTACTTGACTATAAACTGAAAATATACTAATTTTTACTATAAACTTTTACTATAAACACTTTAAAATGCACCCTAATTTATACTCAAGGATATCCATTACTGCTTAGGCACAAATTACATTTCTTAGACATTTAATTTTTGGGGTTCATGTTGTCATGGTACTCACAGGCGGGGACGTGAATGGTGAACCAAGTCAAAGGCACCAACCACTAGTTTCACCAGCACACCCTACAAGTGGTGACAGACTTGCAGTAGTGGTGCCCAGGTTTTAGCCCCACTACATGCAGAAGCTGACAACTGCTGACTATGTGGAGCTGAAGCAAAGTATAAGAGCGATAAATAGAAGTTAAGTCATATTGGCTTGAGGTCAGGGCAGGAGGCAATTACAGGCAGGACAGAGACGGTAATGATCCCATTATGTTGCCAGTCACTTCCTTAACTAGGGTTAAATCATGTGACCAAAAGAAACCATGTAAAATGTAAGAAAGACATCCCACCACCAGAGGGAGTGCCAAAGCTGAGGCAGTTCAGGTGTACCAGTATGCCTCTGGGGTAAAGGGGAGGTTTTTAAGGAATCTTATGGTTCAGACCAGGGAGTTAGCACAGCAGAGCTGGACAGAGCTGCTGCTGGCTGGAGAGGAGTGCAACGTAAGTGGGGCTGAAAAGAGTACTCATCCCAAAGTCCTGCAGGAATCTGTGAAATAAGTCTAATTTGTGATACAATTTTACTTTCCCCATGAAACAGTGATTTATTAGCATATTCTATCTCTGGTCAGTTACACTTTCTTTAATTTTTATTTTCCGGCTGAAATATAGATACTGGAAGTGCCACGCATCACCTTGTTGTCTGGTGAAGATCAGCTAGGGGAAGGCGGATCCATGCTAACCCGTGGCAATAATACTCTGAATACAACAGGCAGCAGATGTTTAGTAAAAATAAAATTTTCCACTTATATGAAAAATCTATTTCAGCAATTATTCACAAACCATGCTTTAAAATACTCCAATTTGCAGTTGGGCCAAGCTGGATCATTCCCCAGCAACCTAACGTACTGAGCCTAGCTTTTATATTCCTGCTTCTACTTTATTGTTCTGCTATCCAGTTCTCTCACCCTTCAATTTTCCAACCACAGTTGGCTCCTTATATGTAGCCAAAGGTATGGAAAAGCAATATATAACTGGAAACGACACCAAATTCTATATTCTGTCTCAAGAAAAGCAGTTGTATTTATGAGGCAAATTCCAATTCCCCCTTACTCGTGTGGGTTTATTTGGCAGATATGTTTATGTGTGTTTTGGTCTTTTTTTATAAAATATAAAATATATGTTTATGTACAATGGAGGAGTAGGGTGAAAGGAGGAATGGTCATCAGTTACAAATGGAATATTGTGAACTTTTATACCTTGGAACAGTTAAAAGGAAATTGAGTATCCACAAAGGAGCAAGTGGTCTCTGTGCATTATTTCTATTGGTAAACCAACTTTTTATATTATCTTTTATTTCACATTCCCTTTGGATAGCATTTTTTTTCACACAACTTTAAATGTGTCTGCTTAGTTTTGTTGTGGCAGGTATGTCTTAAAGCAACAGTTCCCTACAATGAGCAGGTATGTTTAACTATTCATGTTCCACAAAGTGTTAAGAGCCTTTACTGTCCAGTCAGTTGAATGGTGTCGGTCAGTGACCTAACTGTATTACCTTATTGAAGTTGAGAAAAGAGATGTCACCAACCTGGCTGTGCTGCCTAGATAGGGTACCTGAATAAAAGCATTTTACACTCACAAGGTCAGATATACGGTAGGTAAATTGTGTTATCCTGGATGACACACACAGCAGTTCAAGTATCTCTAAAGCCTATCTACATGCTATATAGTTTCAAAGCTTCCCATAGACACCATGAGAGGCACATGTGATGGTACAGAAGCACAAAATGGTCACCCCATAACAGGAGGTGTCTGAACCAGGGCTTTATGTTGCTCACTTCCTAACTTTTCGTGTGGGAAGAAGTCGGCAAGACCAAAAGTATGGCTAAAGCATTCTAATGAAACGTTAAATAGCAATAATAATAAGGAAATCCATCAGGGGATCCAATGCTTTGACAATCTCTTCAAGATTAGGAAAACAGTTTTGGCTGACATACACATAAAATGTAACTTGGTGTAATGGGCACAAAGCAAAAGTTAGTATGCACTAGAGCAGGGCTAAGGCTAGCACAGGGCTCACTTTAGGTTATATGAAAGGATGATAGATAATAAAGACCCCCTTGAGGGGTTGTGTGTGTTGGGCAGGGGTGTAGTGGGGTGGGCACGGGTGAGAATGTTGTTATTGTTGCACGGGTGAATTCTTAGGTGATTCGTTGCTCTGGCCAGATGCCCCCCCCCCCCCCAAGAGCCGCGGACTAAGTCTACCGGAATTGCAGGCTCAGGGCGGGTTGTCTCGCTAAACACAACCTGCCCACTCTTCCATCACAGGTGTGAGCCTGTGAGTAGGGGGGTTCTGGTAACATGATGTCACTCTTGGGGAAGTTTCCTACCCTTTGAGTGACACAAGCAAGGGTGTAGTGGGGTGGGCACATACTGCTGGTGTTGGGGGCAAAAATGTGGCAAAAATGTAAGTCTTAAATAGCCCATGCATGAGTCATATAGCCCATGCATGAGTCCTTTCCTAAGACTTCTCCTCTAAAAGTGGTACATTGTTTTTCATGAATAAATTATAAACATCTATATATTTAAAACTTTTTTTAATTTTTTTAAATTTAAAACAAAAATACACATTATACTCATACTAATATATATACTGTAAAAAAAAATGTTCTTGAATACAATGTACTGATTTTACACATAAAAATACAATGTATTGCATTCAATACAGTTACGGTAATTTGTATTGAATGCAATACAAATGGATTTTGAATTTCCTGCCCCCCCTCCCCCTCCCCCTCCCCAACAGGGACGTACACACGCACCACCGGCACCGGGAACTCCCCCGGTGACTCATCGGATGCGGAAGCAGGAAGAAGAAAGAAGACAGGGATCGTGGCGCTGGATGGCGCGGGACCCTGGTGGATCAGGTAAGTGCTGTATTTACAAACCTTCTATAGGTTTACCAACCCCGAGTGCGACTCGGGGTTACCACTTTTAGCAACTTTTTTCTACCCCGAGTCACACTCAGATTTGTTTAAGGGGTTAAGTGATTTGCTTGGGTTTTTGAGGATCATATCTGTAAAGTAATAGTATACCATCTGCTTTTTTTATTTCTATTTTTATTTATATATAATTTTTTTTATATATAATTTTATAATATATTTTTATTATTGTACACTCCGAGCCACTTCTCTGAAGATCTGGATAGGGGACATATTGTATACGTCTCAGTCATCACCTGACCTCATGTCCCATGATTCTTTACAGTACATGTCTGCTCTGTTCTCCCAGAACTTCTTTGCATAGGAGGCTCTACACAGGAGCATGATAGCGCAAATGTAAGGGCGGCTACACTGGGGCCCCAGGTTGATCTTGTAAGGAAACATTGCCACCTTACAGAAGTATTATTGAAGGTTAATCTATCTCCACCTTTTCAAAAAAAGACAAAGACAGTGAGGATTAGGCTAGACTAACTGGAACTAAATTCAATTTGATAGTTCTTAGGTTTAATGACACTTTAAAAGGTAATTTTAAGGGAAGGTTCAAAATTAAGGATGGGGGAAGAGGGATAAGTGGTAGTTGGCTGATTTAGTGTTGGCTATAAATTAAGATTTTTAAAAGGCAAACCAGCTACATCATGCATACTGCTTTTCCGCATGATGAGCCTTGTGCCAAAAACTACCAGCACCAGGCTCTGGGCATATGTATCATATTTTAATGATTTTTGGCAGGTAAAACAGTTCCTGTATATTTGTTTTAGTGGTGTAATTATATGAATGAAGCTGTCCATAAAAATGTGGTGTATTATAGATCTCTAATTATTTTTTGTTATGCTTGCATGCATCATACAATGTGCACAGGATATAAAAAAAAAATGCCGCAAGCTATTTATATATTTGTATGTCCATTCCTGAGTCAGGATAGCGACCTGACTTTTTTTTCAGTTGTCAAGCAAAACAGCTAAGTCGCCTCTCTGCACCTACCCTATTATTTGACAGGAAACAAGACAGGTCTTGTAAGGCCCTAGTCCAAAACCAGTACTTGCCAGGTGCCAGTCCCCCAATCTAACCATGAGAGGCTAGTTACACTGTCCCAGGGCACAGTTGCCTCCAGGAGTTTTGTGCACAAGGGATAGCATCTGGCAAAAGACTGACAGAGGACCAGTAGGTCTCTTTTACCTCCTATTGTCGGGGCCAAATTTTTGGCTGGGCTGCCAAAGTCATTGCCTAGGATGCCAATACCACAAGCGATAGCACCTACC
Organism: Pyxicephalus adspersus; assembly: GCF_032062135.1. NCBI lineage: Eukaryota > Metazoa > Chordata > Amphibia > Anura > Pyxicephalidae > Pyxicephalus > Pyxicephalus adspersus. The sequence goes on along the minus strand of NC_092865.1, from coordinate 29,333,779 downwards.
TACCCTGACAGTGGCTTTAAAAGCTGGCACCCGCCTCACTCAAGCTTGGTTGAGGAATCAGAATTCCCATCCAGCTTTACTATACCTGTCATTGACAACCAACACCATGTCATTGGCCCTGATTTAATAAAGCTCTCCAAGGCTGGAAAGGATACACTTTCATCAGTGAAGCTGAAGGATCGAGCAAACCTGGAATGGATTTCCTAAAAGTCATTGACTATTTGTAAGCAAATATTTGCAATTCTGGACCAGATCCATTCCAGGTTTGCTGGACCACCCAGCTTCACTGATGAAAGTGTATCATCTCCAGCCTTGGAGCGCTTTAATAAATCAGGGCCATTGTGTTCAAGGTAATTCAGCAGGGGTGTAGTTGGGGACACCTGTCGTAGGTTGCCCCCTTGCTGAAGTGGCTGAACCAGAGCTCTGCCCACCTGCCTACTGTGCCTGCCTAATGTCCACATTTTTAACACCACAACAATGATTGCAAAACCATTGGTTGAACCAAAGTACTGCCTCCTTCTTCTAGTGTGAAATTGAATTTGAACTTGAATGTTATTTTTTTTATCTGCTTTCAGCTTTAAGTTTCAAAGTCGTGTTGGCCTATTTTAATGTTAAGGGTATGTTGTGTTTTGAGGGTTAAAGAGGGGCTTGCTAAGTGTTACAGCAATATTAGAGTTAGGGATGGGTGACAATTAAAGACACATGTGTTTTAGGTGTTTATAGTGAAACATTTGTTCTTGGCACTGCTGTTTTTCCTGCACTAAAAAGTAATGTATCAGAATGATTGCCTAGAAAAGGTACAGTTGCCATTTAATTCTTCCCCTGCTTCATTTGTTCCTTGATGTACAATGAAGTCATGCCAAAAATGAACCTTGCCATAAGTATTGAGGCAGAGTGGGGTTATTTACTGCAACATCAATTACTGAAAAGTATTTTCTTCTACATTCATTGAAGGTCTGCTAAAGGTGTTCAACTATATTAAAATGGCCAAAAAAGTACACTGTATACTTCTGCAAAAAATGTTTTGACTGCAGAAATTTCATTAGAAACCTTCTGCGCCAAGAGGCAGACGTGAAATTCAATACCTGAAATTGCAGCTCAGAATATAGCGGGAGCCTGGAGAGAGGAGATAGGCTTGGCAGGAAAATCATACGATTAGTGTGTTTTATGGAATACCACAAGTATTATGACAGGATGGTAAAGTCATACACCTACGGATTGTTACAGTGATATTTCAGCCAAAGTCACCCATGAAATATCAGTACCTAGAAAAATCACAATTTGGCAATCTCAAATGCTTTGATTTATATATAGGGGTTACTTGCAAAATGTCTAGAGAAAACAACAAAACTGTTTCTCTTTCATAATTGTTATCAAAGCCAACTTGAAATCTCATGCAAAATACTGTCATTACACTCCAGGTGCAGTGCAATGGAAAGTGATCACAAATTTACCACTTGCTGGTGCACTTGTTTCTTCAATGGTCCCCTCTTCATTGTACATTACTCCCTGTACTTCATTTTGCCAAACCTTGTGTAGACAACTCTAGTTGTTGTTTAGAGAGTGCTTGAAACTTTTTCTCCACCTCAGTATGACAATACTGTGCCAATCACCAGTTCTGTCAAATTGTTGGCAGTCAAATAAATGCTCCTACAGTTAAAAATTTTATAGCTGGGAATCAGGGGATTAAAGGGAATCTGTTGATTGGATGGGGGGATGAATAGATGCATGGATGGAGGCATCTTCATGGATGAAGCACAGGTATATTTTAAGGTTAAATAAACTCTGCAAGCAGCTGTACCACTGGGCACACTTAACTGTTTGATTGCACACAAAACATTATTTTTGCCCTTTGTCCTTTGTCCTTGACCCTGAGTAATTCCTCTTCTTAGCTCCTGTATTGTCAGGGACAGAAGTCCAAAGTTCTAACAGTCTCTGTGACCAGTGATCAATTCAAGGTAGGGAAAACAGGAAAAAACTTTGTACTGCTCTCACAGCTCACCACAGCCACCTGCCCTTCTGATGTTCTGCAAGCATACCATACATTGTTGTTTGCAGGCAAGCTTTATCTACCATATTTACTGAAATGGGAGCAACGCTCTCTCCTGTGTTTAACATTGATTTTTGATGACAATAGATTACAAACCAGAGCTCCTTTGTGTTGTATCTGTGCTTGTGCAGGCACATTGTTAGCACAGGAGGTACAACACTGTAGTAACATTACTCACTGAACCACTTTGTAACTCCACTGAATGGAAGTTCAGCAGAAGTCTGTATGAAATGAACACTATGATATCAGAATCGTAAACATCAGGACCCTACAAAGAGGTAGAGGAGGGAGGTTTGAGAGTATTCATAGGAAATACCCACACATTAACCTGGGAATAGTAGGCATGCTGGGAAAGCAAATGAAAGAGGAGTGAGAGAACATTACAAATAAAAAGGAGTGGGTTGGATAATATTTGTAGTCCGAGAAGCAGGAAATAAAATGGGCTTAAAATATCGGCTGTAGCCTCTAATGCTAGTTGTGTGGAATTCACATTGTGCAGTGAAATGGGACAAATCATTTCCATCACAGAGAAGACTAGCTATGACTAAACTAATCTACATATGTTCAAAAAAAGAATGAGTTCTGTTAGGTGGGCTGACTATCTTCAAATAATATTATAAATGAAAATCTTTAGATAAGCCCCTACATATCACTCCATAGATATCACTTATCTCTTACAGCAGCTAAATACTCATTGTGAAAAGAATTACCATGGGTCGTCCTTTCTACCTGTAAATGTAGGAGTTTTAAGTACAACCATTGTGTATCTATGAACAACTTATGTTTAAGTAAAGCTCTTCAAGTTATAAACAGCTGACAGTCCCCAATCCATCTCATCGTCCAAAGCACTCTTTAAGCCAGTTTAATTTAAACATTTAGAGTGTCTAAGACGTTCAGTTTACATTAGTGGAAAGTAAGGTAAAGTAGGTCTGGGATATCTACTGCAAAAACAAATATATACAAAATAAAGACTTGTTTTCCTGTCTCTTCTTCCCACATCTGTATTATGACTATATTCAGGCCATACTTGTATTGGAAACAATATGTTGTTCCCTTATGTTTTTCTTTCATTACAAATCTGGAAAGTAAACAGGAAAATGAGACACACAGTCTAAGCAGAGTTCATTAACTGCAGTCTGTAATGACAGAGTAGGACTAAATCAAGATCCCTGCAGCTTTCTTTTGGACCCATGATAAATGATATTACAGACAAAAAAATTACTTTACAGTTCTGGGTTCACTGGCACTCAATAATTCCCCCCCCCCAATAGTATTTCTATACCTCTTGTGATAAATAGTTTCTGACATACTGTGTACATAGCAAGGGTTTGTTTTTCATTTTTGAAGATTATTAGCTACTTCTGAACTGTAGAATTTGATAAAGGTATTGCCCATCAGTTCATAAATTACAACCAGTAGAAGCAGAATATGTGAAGACTTTGTAGAGGATTTACCAAAGGCATTTTAATCCTTATTATTATCAAACATAATCCCCAAGAAGATATGAAAGTCATTTCTATCCATCTAGTTCTGTATTCCTCCAATTATTAGATGAAGCTGGAGTATGTTTCTGAATGTGATTTGTTGTCAGCCACTAAGCCTCGTACTACAACACTCATTAAGAATGGGAGAGGAAGGGGCAGCATTAGCAGCCAGTGAGACTGCATGCAAAAATACTGAGAAGAGCAGCAAAGTGAGCAGAGGGATGAACTCATTAGTCTGCTGCTGCCCCTTATCTGTATAATCAAGGACTGAGGCTGGAAAAATAAAAGTAATTCCCCATGGCCACTTTTATACTTGCGATGGAAAACTGCATGGCTAGCTTCTCCTAGGCACAGAATAAACTTCAGGAGCTCCAAGAGCAGCAAAGCACATTGCATATGTTTTCAGCTTCAGGGTGTTTTTTTTCTTAACAGGAGGAGAAGCAACCATGCAGCTAAAAGCTACTTTTTACTTTTTGTTACTAATTGTTACACAATGCTCTATGCCATGTTCCAAAACAACCATGTGCAAATGTGTGCACAAAATATTTCCAACCACAAATTGAATGGGAGTGGTTGGGACTGTGGTTATGCCTGCGGCAGATCACTGCGGTCACCTGCCAGTCTGAAATGGCCCTAATTGTAACAAGCAGGTGGTGTCATCCTCATGGATGGATTGAGTGAATTTAAGAATTTTTATATTTATGAATTCATATTTATGAATTAAAATCATTTGAAGGTGAAATGTCACCCAATCATCTGTGCATTTAGAAGTTTACCTGGCTTTAGGTTTAAGAGGGTCAAATTCAAATGCTCCTATCCCAGATATTGAAAGATCTAATAAACTTGAATTTAATTCGATCTGTATATTTGCACTACAGCTAGCTTGCCCAGTCTGGTGGTCCAGCATAAAGTTGTATAGACAGGATGATACATAATATTAGGATTCCAACTTTCAGGTTTCTGTACATTTGTACTACAGCTGCCTTGGCCTTTTGAATGTTCAGATCCATCACAGTTTATTATTCTGTACATTGGTGTGGCCATATTTGTTTAGGATCTGGATTTCAATGCCCAGTCTGGTGGTCCAGCATAATGTTATATAGACAAGTTTATAGATGTAGCTGGGACATCCCAACACCTCATTCTCATGTTCTGACTTTGTATCTCACTGTGAAAAGCAGTATCTGTTCTGTTTGTGAATGCAAAGAAAAACTTATTATAAACTCAGAAAACATATACTTCACTCGTTTTCCTGTGTTTTCCAGCTGTTCTGAAAACACACTGATAATATATGGCTGGACTTCAAAGTTCTTGAAGTAATTAGTATGGCCATGGACCAAACAAGCATGGAATACACAAATTTATGGGGGTGAAAGGCAATGCAGCCTGGAATTTCATGCATACTGTCAGTTCCGAGGATTGCACTATTTCGTCAGTACACAGCCTATTTTTCAAGTAATACTCTTCTATCTGGTCTATTAAATAATCTCTGAATGTTCTGCAGACCTCTTGCTTCATAGCAGTCATACAGTTCAAATATGTAGAAATGTTTTTAAAGTGTAACTCCACTCCCATTTTACTAAGTATTGCTGGGAGACCCATTCCAATTCAATCAATTACTGTTTGTTGGGTGTTTATTAGAAGACAGGTCTCAGGTTTCCCTTTTAAGATTTCAGCTCCACACCTCATCTTCACAGCTGTGTTGTGTCTTTGTCGGCTAATATTAAGTGGTGTTGAAACTCTCCTCCTGGATTCTGCAAAGCAATACAGTCTGTGAAGGAAACATTATGGTCCAGGTGGTGCTCATATGTCAATGTATATGTGAACCTCTATGAACATCATGGCTTCTCTTCTTCTGCTCTGAATTTGAAGGTCAGAAGTCTAATGTTAAAAATATAATGTTTTTTTTTATCTCTAAAGGTCCACCATAGTAAGCTTGACCTCCGTCTAAAAAGTCGAGGACATGGGGTAGAGAGATATATTTGATATTAAGCCTTGCCTTTATCCGGGATCTTAAAGCAGATCTGAGCAAAATGGCTTTCTAAACAAAGAGGAGGGAAACAATCCGCTACAGTCAAACCAACATAATTGGCCCGATTAATTAAAGCTCTTCCAGACTGGAGAAGATACACTATTATGGGAGAACCTGGGTAATCCAGCAAACCTGGACATACATTTACAAACACATATATTTAACAGCATCACTGGACCAGCTGCTGGACATTAGCTGTAATCAGACAATCTACTAGTGCATAGAGAAAATGGATGTAAAATTCACAATAGAAGCTTACATGAACTAGATTATAGACTCAGGATATCTGCCTAATAAAATATATACCATAGTTGTAAATATTCAGTATTATACCCTGTATAATCCCTATTAACAAAGCTTGTCTAATATGTAAGCTTGAAACTGATGATTGACACACATCTAGAATGTTGGAGGAAGGTAAAACTTGTAAAATGAAGTGTAAAATGAAGTATTTAGTTTGCACTACCTATGTAGTGTAACAATAAGCCTTTACCATGTGTTGAATTAGTGCTAAGCACCACATTTAATTCTCTGCAGTGCAATTCCAATCTAAAAGGTGCCTTAATGAACTGCTGGACATTCAGCCTGTGCCTGATCAACACGTTTATCTATTACCCAGGTTTTGAATAAAGATCTGTTTAACTCTGACTTATGTCTGAAAATGCATAATTTAATTTATTAATTTATTATTTTTTTTTACTACATTTGTATTTATCCTGATCATTGGCCTATTTTTTTTTTTTTTGCTTTTGTCAGTTTATCTGTCAGAAATTTACACCTTGTTTCAATCTTTTTGTCTAACATTATCTTGTCCTAAAGTGGAACTAAACCCTGACTTTAAAAATCAGGAACAGGTGATGCAATACAATAACCCTACCTGTCTGACTGCATTTTTTTAAATACACTCACCTGTCCCAGTCCTTCTCCTCTTCCATGTTCAGGTCTTCTTCATTGGCCAGGCTACACATGTGCAGAAGTCTCAGCAACCGGGGGATGGCAGGATACCTGGCTCATCTCAGCATTATACATTTAGCTGGGTATGCACAGGTGGAAAAGAATGTATGCACTGCATAAAGACTCACAAGTTTATAGATTCTATATATTCATTGCAAATATAAAATGTATTTGGTAAAATTTTCTCATTACTTTTGGGTGACTTTCAAGTTTGTGTTTTGCTTGCAGTAAAAATAGTTCTTCCAGAAGAAAGCCCATCTTAAGTGGATGTCATCACGTGTACAGAGAAATCCTTCATAATAATCATATGGTTTGAATCATCTTATTACAATGGAGAATGGACCACCTATTAGCAACATATAACCAATAAAGCTATTTATATCGTGCCAAATTCATTTAGAACCTAAATAATGGATCATTTCACTTCCTTTCTGTACAGTATCTTGTAATGTTTTCTTATCCTTCTTTTCTTGTTTTATCAGCTTGCATTCCCTCGCCCATGTACGCTAGACCTGCAAATGTTGCTGAGTTGTATTGTTTTCTGTCGGTTTGTGGCTGGGTCAGAACAAACTCAGTAACCTACAGTTCTCCCGTCGTTGTTGAGCTATAAATCCCCAGATAATCTGCCAGGCCATAGCTGGCCACTTGTTGGCTGTGATTCATGGAAAATAAAGCTGGACACTGCCTGGATCATAATTATCAAATTTAGATGACCTGTAAGAAGGTATATTTCAAAATAATGCATTAGCAAAAAATAGCGTCAAGTACATCACATGCAAAATCATCTCTCATTACTTTGCAGTAACAATCTACAACTACAGATCCTGGTAAGGCTAAACTCCAGGCAAACAGTGAAACACAAAACTGAAAAATATGAACTTTCCTATTTGCAAAAGAGTTTGTAATGCTGTCCAACCACAAACAGAAGTGTGACACCACTTTCGGTGTTGAGTCAGTTATCATTTACCCAGTTACACTCTGCAGACTGGACAGTAAAAGGGCAGAAGCACACTAACAAAACATCAGTTCTGATTTTAACTCTGCCCCATGCACCAAATCAGCACATGTGAATGCAGAAATGTCCGATTGGCTCCTAACATTGTTACAAGAAATGACCAGATTCTGCTACTATGCCAATTGCAGGAAAAATAAATTTTTTAAAAAATTATGAAACTGTACCAAATTATGATTTTTATTGCTTGGTGTACTATATGTCAAGGCAAACGTTTATTTACATTTGAATAATGTCAAAAACAGAATTTCCTGCCAGGTTTTTACTGCTCTCTGGGGCTCTTGTAAAATAACTTTCCATTACTTTCCATACTGAGGACAATGGGATTGTTTTATTAACGGGGATGAGGCTGTTCGCTTACCAAGATGATTCTTAGTGAATGCGGTGAAAATTCACTTTGCAAAGAATATCCAATCACGTGCAAGGGGGTCTAAAAAGCAATCTGTCGGATAGTTTTTTCATCAAAAAACTCAGATTGAAGCTGTCTGTGATTAACAATCTGCATATTAGCAACTGGACTTCTAATTTCCATCTGAAATTGGTATTTAGAGGGAATATCTGCAGAGAGAATTACCTTGTGTGTCGTGTGCAGACCACCTCATGCCAATGCTGGCTGTCTGTGTATAATGCTGATTAAGTGTAATTAATGTTTCCCTACTTACAGACCAGAAACACATAGGTAACATAACAACTTCAGCTCCAACACCTGTACTCCTCTTACTGACAAGTTTTTATATTGCTGCTATGGGCCTGTTTATTCAATAAAAACATTTGATAAAAGATAACAAAGTAATATAATTATAAATAGTAAACATTTTAACTTGTGTTTGAGACAAACAAGGTTTTCTTTTAATGATACTGTCAAAATGATTTTATTTTTTATGCAACCAATACACAAAAAGGTAAAAAAACTTTTTATTAACGTTTCTCAGTGTTGATTAAAAATAAATAAGTGTTATTGTAGATAAAAGTATACACATTATTCTATATTGTATCCCAAATGATAATGATACCAAAATTTTGATTGATATAAAACATTGAAGTGTTTTACAAGTGAAATATTTTTTTACAAACTTTGTGTGTTTGTTTTTTTTTTGCAAAACTAAATAAAATTAAGAAACAAAACTAAAACATATTAAGGTTTAAGAATGGAAATAAATAAAACAAACAGCAGGAAATAATCGTTAAAGGGAAGGAGAAGAAGGGGCAATCAGAGCTGATAAGAATAAATTAAAGATTAAAGGGTAAACTTAAAATGTAAACTTTTTTAGTGGGTGCTTTACTGACATCATAGGCAGATAAAAAGTATTCCTTTGGTTTTCAAATGAGTAGAACAGGGCAAATACAAAATAACAATGTTTTTATCATTCAAAGCGTTATTAGTCCTCATTTTGGGAACTTTCCACTCATCTCCTATTATCTCTATTACAGGAATGTCAATAAAATCTCACTGATGGGAACATACCAACAGAAACCTGGCAGAAGATATATTTAAATTAAAAAGTTAATTGTGTTGTATATTACCTTTAAATTGCCGTGGAAAGTTATATTTTTGTTCTTCTTACATTGATGCAAAGACAAGCAGATACACCGAACCCAGATTTTTCTCAAGCAATTTAACATAACATGTTACACTTCATTTAGAATATTTAACCCCAGAATGGGTCATGTTTTTGGAACAACTTTGTGGGCTAGCCCAAATGGGATTTCTGTTTGGTTGAGCAAGGTATATTTGCTGAGGGTTTTAAGCTGTGATTTTAGATGTTATTGTAAAAGATTATTGTAAATTCTAGATGTATCAGAGAAAACAGAACATACTGGCACCTAATAAAAATATACAAGGGTATGAACAGTTAAACAAAATGTAAAATTTTTAGAGGTGAGGATTACGCTTATTAAAATGTGAAGACCCTGTACCAAAGGAAAATAGCAGTTGACGTGCAAGGTATGCACTCAGCTCTAACTTTGTATAGTGCACTGAGAAAATTCAGCATTTTTGTGGACTGCATTCATCAGTAGCGTCAGTCCTGTCTAGTTTTCTTTTGCTACAATTCTGAGTCACACCTTTTCTTTAACATACAGCACCTAATTGATCCAGAACAAGGGGGACTTATCAGGTTTCTTGTGATAGCAGGGGAGATGTGACCAGGACATAGGAAAGCTCTGAATTTCCGAGAACACCAACAGATACTTTTTTGTACTTATTGCAAAGATTACTTTTTCCACCAGATTATCCCTCCCTCTTATATTTTAAATTGGCATAAAAAGGTAAAGCATTTCAAAAGTGCTAATTAGCTGGAAGGACTGCAGACTTTTTAGGTTTTGTGTAATGTGAGTGTCAGTCCTTCTCATGGGATTAATTACAGCAATGAGAAAGTTTTTCAATTCTGGTAAAGTATTAGAATATATTAAAACATTATCTTGTCATTATTTAAATGTAACTTCAGGTGTAAAACACCATAATATCATTATTTAAAGAGCCAAAAGCCATGTGTGTAAAACTAAGTACACCCCATAATTCAATAGCTTGTAGAACCATTTACACTTTAGTAGACTTTAATATTATTATTATTGTTTCATTTTCTGTATGACTTTATCAGTCCCTCATATCGTTGTGGAAGAATTCTGACCTGCTCTTCTTTACAACATTGCTTAGTTTTTTGAGGTTTGTGGGCATTCATTTATGCACAGCTCTCTTAAGGTTCTGCCACAGCATTTTGAGGTTTGGACTTTGACTAGGCTATTGCAACAATTCTACTCTTTTCATTGTAAGCTATTCTGTTGTAGATTTGCTTGTGTGCTTGGAATCATTATCCAGTAGCATGTCCCAGGTCGGCCAAGTGTTAGCTGTCACACCGATGGCTTCCCATTTGACTTTGGAATACTTTAGTATACAGAGAAGTTCATGGTTGACTTAAGGACTGCAGGGTGCCCAGGTCTAGTGACTGCAAAACATACCCATCATTGCCCCTCCACCACTTTGCTTGATATGGCCAAACTTCTCCACTTTTGTTTCTTTGAGCATGGCAAGATCTGACCTTGGGGTGATTTCACTGGGACGTCCACTGCTGGCAAGATTGGCAACTGTTTTGAATATTTTCCATTTATGAATATTCTTTCTCACTGTAGTATGATGGACTTTAAATTTATTTGCAAATGGCTGTATAACTCTTCCTACATATATGGGCAACAACAATTGCTTCTCTAACATCATTGTTGATGTCTCAGCAAGCTCATTCGATGAGCAGCACCTGACTGCTACTTATTCTTTACATTCCTATGGAACTGGTAAGGATGTTCTACGTTTTTCACACAATGCTTCTGCATCTTGTCTTAGTCTTTGGTAAATAAATAATAACATGGTGTACCATTTGATGAGTTCTTATTGATCTGAGGTTACATTCACCTAATTATACGACCTGCTAAGGACCAGATGATTTTGTAATATGTCCTGAAAAGCAAAACCTTGATTGAAGGAGAGTATACTTTCTTTTCTCAGGACTGTATGTGTATTGTGAGAATGGTCATGAGTGGTTATTGGAGTCATAGCATATGTTATGCTCTTCTTTTTTTTTTTACTATATTTCCCTGTTTTTCTAATTTATAAATAATTCGCAGGTGAAGTGTCCATGCGTGTCCTGGAATACCATCCTTTTAATACAGCCATCTTTTTACCCCCTAAGAATCCTTGAGATAGTTTTCAGTCCACAAAAAATACCCTTGCCATATTTATGAAGGGTCCCTGGGAAGAATGCCCCCTCACAGTGGTAGTCACAGTGTCCCCTTACAGACACCTACAGAAGTCATTGATCTCATTCTTTCATCTTTGCCATATCGCGAAGAACTCAGAACTATGCACCATTAGATAGGAGTTCAATCTGTGAAATCTCATGGGAACCTTATCAACCTTTGGAGGAGCACTGTTTGAAAATGGTTGTTCTAGTAAATTCAGAATTTGTGTATAGAATTGAGGGTCTTGAGTAGTACTTTGTATATGACACATTACCTGGATCACTTGAAATATTTGCCATATGTTTCCTAATTTGTTCCTCTGTCCTTCATTTAAGAAGGTATTAAATCTGCCTTAGAAATACAGGGAAACCACCACAGAAATGTTCCCCAGGACTAGAAAATATGAATGACTGCAATCAATATAATTCTTTCATGAAAGTCCACGCTTCATGAATAAGTGAGTTATTGGTTTTTATCTGATAAATCTATGAAGATTTTGGAGGGTATGGCACTATCCTTGGAATATGTTTTCTCTAATAGATATTCATGTTGTTGCTTTTGTCAATGTTATGTCTTTTTTTTTTTTTCTTTAAATAAAGAATAGTATAACAAAATCCTATATTAGTTTTATTTACCAGACCATACAAATAAGGCTGTGTACATACGTTCAATTATTGTCATCAGAAACAATCTTTCACGATCGTTTCCAACGATAAAAGACTTAAGGATGCATGAAGGAGCATTTAGTTCTATGGAGAGGGGAGGCTGCGCTCTCCCCTATTCACTTGTATGACGATCGTTTCTGGATCCGTCCTGGTGGATCCACAAACAACATCTGACAAGCACTGTACACACACCAGATTCTCGTGCAGTACTTGCCCAGAGGCGATTATCGGATGAAAAACATTTAACATATGTACGTAGCCTAAGAAATATTTGTTGTTATGGTTTATATATACTTTGAATAGAACATTTATTTATTTAATCCAGTAAATCTTCTATCAGACATCTTAAAAAATAAAATCTTTTTTTTTTTTGTTTCCTTTAAATTAGATAATAAAAATCATTTCATATACTCATATTCACCACTGGCAGTCAACATTTGCAATATCTTTGCAGGACAGAAGATTACTGTGTACTGCTGTTTACTTTTAGAAGTGTTTGTTTATGCCTGGCCATGATTCTGCATAGCATAAACTCTACCAGCCTTTTACATAGCCTCATAGACCACTAACTGTTTGCTGGTAGGCAGGAGCGCAGTGCTTACGCTGATAGCAGGGACTTTTGACAATTTTTTTTAGTGATCAGTAATCAAAATTCTCAGAGGATGCATATTATTTAACCAATGACAGAAAGGACTAGAAAGACTTTACCACCCTGTTTTTATCTTCTTGAAATGCCATTGCAGCAGCAGGTCAGCCATGTTTCTCTTTGGAAGTTCTGTATATGTACATCAGACTGGAGAATTTCCTACATATTGAAAGGCCCATTATGTTGTATGCCTTTTTGTGGTTGTACATTTAATAATTTGCCTATACCTTGAACAGTTTAAATTGACATTGTCTTGATTCTGTAACAAAGGTTACCTTCCGTAGATTCATTCATTAGGGCTCTTTCAGACTCGTGAGGTGAAACCGAGATGGCATCAGCTCCTGGATACACAGCAGCAATGGTAAACTGCACCACCGGAAACTAGATTTTCTTGTGAAGCAAATCTTCAAAAAATAACCATGCAGCTATAAACATTGCACTGCAATCTGCCATGGCAGAATGCAAAAAATTGTTCTTTATCTCTACGCTTTATTTGAATAGGAGAGGTTGGGAGTGTGTTTGAGTCCACTGCAGATCACAGTGGCTCCCCGTGGGGCTGAAATGGCCCTAGGTTATGGGGACATATGAGCTGCCTTTAAATTATGTTTTATTGAATATGTAAACAGGCAGCGCACAAAAGACATTTAGAATATTGTGCAATGCAACTGCACATAATTTATTTTCCTTATGGAAGCAACATTAAGCCAAACTTCTTTGAAAAGACTTAACCTTAGAAATCCTTTGTACAATTATATTTCCAATAGTGGATAAAGCACTGACTTGGCAAGCCTTTAACTTTTCTGTATGAAAGCTTGTGGTTTACATCAGTGGATGATACCTTTATAGTCAACAACTATACAAAAAAACTGTGGTTAGATATGCTATTATATATTCTTTACATGAGATTTTTAAAGCTAGTCAACAGTCTGCCTATGTAACAAGATACATTTCCACCCAGGACGGAAAAAAACACTTGAATGCATTTAAAGGTAAAGAAGTAAGTTTCCTTATAATTGTGCATACCAGAAATGTACAATTTTGTTCCTTAAATATGCTGTACTTTGCAAACCATTGTACATGAAGGAGAACCTAAACCTAAAGAACTACTGTAGTTACAAAGTAAAGTAGATATCCTTTGTCCCCCTCCTTTCCCCATAGTTAGGGAATCTAAATGGAACTCCTTTTGGGGATGTGCATTTAGGTATACTTACTGTGTCTCTGGCTCCTGATCTTTGTATGTAAACAACAAACAGCATGGTAATGGATTGGGTGCCAGATTTGTTTGTTTACATGGGAGGACCCATCTAGGGACATAATAGACCACAGTAAGTATTTCCTAAGGCCTATTCCAAATAAAGAGTGCCGTTTACATTTCTTATAGGTGTGCGGCCAAGAATATCTATGCTTTAGTTTATATTTACAATAATTGATTAAAAAAGGCCTGTTATCTAGTTTTGGATATTTAGTCATTGAATGACTAGGGGGGCATTTATATTGTGTTTGTGCATGGTGGTGCTATTTACTTTTTATGAACAAAACTGCACTATTGAGCGCTGTGACGTGCTGTATTATAAGGAGGTCCAGAGCAATTTTATGTGGCGCTGACAGCCCATTAAAATGTATGGGGTTCCCTAAAGCCTCCTTGCACCTTTGCCATGAACTTTGATTCAGTACTTTATGCATTTAAAGTACATTATGTGGTACTTGAATGTGCAATGCCTTAAGGCAGCTTGTTCCAATAACAGATTAAGTTGCCTAGAAGGAGATTTAAAAATCAATTAAGACAAATATATGGGAATTGTCATTGCCAATTTAATTTTATAATGCAATTTTGGGGGTTATCGTGTGTATCCTTGCTATAGCATTGAGTCAGTGACTTCAAACAAGTTTGCAAAGAAGATTTGATATCTGATATGTACTATATATTTGTGTAATCCTTCAAAATCATAAATTCAATCCAAATAAATATCTGTTGGCTTACTTGGCCTTCTGTAAATGATCAGATCATTAGTAATAAAGGGGTGAATTATCTTCTCTTGCTCGACAATTAGTCTGTTTATAGCACCACTACCAACTAAAATAAAAAAGACACACAGTAATATTATTTTATATATATATATATCTATATCTTTATTATGCACAAAAGTAGAATTGACACAACAAAATGTTGTACAAAACATAAATTATTACATGTTGGAATAATGAGATTCATTGTCTGGTTATAATAGCTGAAAACAAATGCTTTTCATTATATTGTATTTTGTAGGCATGGGCAGTATTTTTAAATTTGTAAACATGGGAGTAACAGATCATGAACTGACAATTATTGGCTATAATCCCTCTGAAAAAAAGCGTGGTTATTTTAAAGGCAACTCTTTAACACTCTTCAAAATATGAGGTAGATTAAACATTGCAGAATAACAGATATAGAAATAGCTATCCAAACAGAAATACTTGTAGAAATAGATGATACAGGGCAAACCACGATTGACACTGCAAATGGATGATCTTAACATATCTTGTTACAAATGTGTAAATGTGACCAGTGGATGTTTTTATTCTATGCTAAACAGCATTTCCCTCTGTTTTTACTGCCATCTTGGTTAAAGAAAAAGTGCCACCAAATAGATAGTAGGTAGTACCTCTGTTATAATATTTTGCCAGAAGTCTGTCTTGGGGGCCAAGAGGTTCCAAATTAAACTGTTGCAATGGAAAACTATTGGAATTCTAGTTCCAAGAAGGTTCCAGTGTAGAACATTCTCTTTCCAGACTGTTTAGGAAGGATTATCATTCATACCACCATCTATATTACGTGTGCTTATGTTACAGTTTACAGAGGGGCAACCGTACCTCATCAGCTCCTACCCAGATGACTGATGAGTTTAAACAACAGACTTACTTTTATTTCATTTTGGTACAGATGTACATGGAAAGTGATTGACAAAGAGGAAGTTCTGAGCAGGATTACCAATGGTAAACTAGAATAGGTCATAGTAAGGGTTCTCAATAAAGCAAAAATAAGTCAATTATAAATGTTATTTATTTGGCTTAAAAACATATTTAAAGTGTTTATTTATTGGTGAATTTAACCAGCTATCACACATTTGTCTTATGTTCTAACCTGGTATTATTACCTATAGATCTGTATTGGTACTGCATTATATATGATCATGGACAGTTCATTAAATTTCATTAAAATTCAGTCTTTCAGACCAGAAATGTACTGGTCCCAGCTCAAATATATATCACATATCTGACATGACATTCAGATCTGTAGGCAAATATGTAACAATAAGGATTCTACACATAAAACCATGATGATCTATTTTGAAGCATTTGTGAAATTTAAATAATATTTAAATACTGAAAAACAGACACAATAGAAGTTTAACATTAGCCAGTTCTTAAAGGAATGCACTGCCAAGAAACAAGACCACGAAACCTAGTCCTAAAAAGACAAATTCTCCAATAACCCAAACATTTAAATAAAATAGTTAGGTAAAGTAAAGTGTAGGTTAGCCTAATACATATCATTCAGTTTGGTGAGTGGTGAAACATTAAAACATGCTGCACCTTAATCCCGATACAATACTGATATTCTTTTTTCCACATGGAAAGCGGTTTCCAGTTTGGACCTACATGTCCATACACCTCACCAAAATAAAAAAAACTAAACAATCTGACAATATAGAAGGTATGACCAAATTTGCTGCAGATAAAATGGTGACAGTTTTTTCCACTTGAAAAAAAAAATGAAGTTACATTTTAAAGGACTGCTAAACCCTCAGCACAATATTTCCAGAGTTAAATGTGTTGAGAGTACAAAGCACTGAAATCAAGCCGCCACGTACTTTTGTATCAAAATTGTTTGCAGTCAGTATTGTGCTAGCACCGGCCAGGCCCTGGACCTACACTACTAAGGCAACAACATTGTTTAGCTAGAACAAACTACAACCAGCAGATCATTAAATTTAGGAGCAGCAGAACACTAACAAATGTACTCTCCATTCCAGTTTCCAGTTTAACCGAGCAGAGCCTGATTGTAATCTACTGTTGATCCTCTTTCTTTAAGTCCTAAGCCTTGTAGACCTCTGTTAGATGTCAGATGATGGTTGCTGGAAGTCATCTTTTCTGATTGCTTCCAGTGACAGATAAATGAACAAGCGCTGTACACACAGCACCGCTCTGATCTATGGAGAGGGAAGGGGGAGCAGAAGCAAGTAGCACCTCGACGTGCTTTCCTCCATAGGGATGCACAGCTGTCTTTCCTCATCAGGCTAAATACCACCAAAATATCTAATACACACTCAAGTCTTAGGCTGTATGTAGGGATATATTCCTCACGTTTCAAAAGGCTTGCTGATGGCTATAAATTTGGAAACAGAAACTTAAACCAGCACACATAATCATTCTCAGAAAAGGGGAAATTCTGGATGACATGCTAAAAATAGGATCTTAATACACACTGCATCTTAATTGTTGCCATTGATTCCTAAACATGCATACCAACAGCAATTTTAATTTGGTAATATGGTAAGCACTATAAGTACTTCCCATTGCTAATCCCTAATAATTATTTTTAATTTAGGTGAGCACTGTCTATGTCTTCATTTAAGTTCAAGATGTTACTATTTTTTGTCAATCAATTTGTTGGCAATCAAATAACCTTGAAAGAACAGGTGCTATGGGAGCTTACATACATAATATATTGCGTATGATGAAAGCATGCTATCATTAATCTAGATCCATAATTTAGATCGACTGACAAAGTGACCAACCTAGAGCGCATAAGCAGGCAGGACTTCTATATATTATGTGGATACTTATTTAGGGTCAATGATTATTCTGGAGCTTCAGTGGCAGCTCCCATATCTCTGCCCTTACTTCTAACTTCAGTGTCAGGTCAAGTGAGCAACACTAGCAAACAAGCCAAAAGGAAAAAGCCCACAAACTCCCCTAAAAACAACACAAATTGCATTCACATTGTTTAGCAATCCTTTAAATAAAAAAATACATATATATATAAAGACCGGATCCCACTACTGTCCTGCCATAATCATTGGCCATTTTGTCTTATTTTCTATCAGATATTTGGGTTATTGGGAATATGAGTCTAAATCTGTGGATATCAGTCTGACTTATCTCCAGGCAAGCAAACAAACTGAAATATTATTTGGTTATGGTTCCATTTTGCTTTCACAAACACTTTACCAAAGAATTACACAGGTTATGCCAATAAATGGAAAGTGACCATTTCTTTATATTTTGTATAGAATATGTGTGGCCCTTTATCTGTAAATATAAATTTGTAGATAAACATATATATATATATTATAATTAAAGCAATTTATTGATAGTACAAACCATTCTCTCTCAAAAATATACAGTTTAAAGTGTTTTAGTCCAGCCCATACTTGAAGCGTTCAAATAATGAGATGGAGTGTGTTTAAGGAATTTACAATGGGTACAATGGGTGATGTTAAAATTCACAGTAACTGAAGTACAAACAAAAAAAAAATACAACAACTCCTTTAGAGTATATTTCTCATAAAACATTTTAAATATAATCTCTCTATATAATGTAGTAAAATATAGCTATACGAATAGTAGAGACTCTTGTCTTCTTTGAAGACATTTTAAAGTTTCTGTGTTTTGCTGTACAACGAATATATTTTTATGTTCAAATACATTCAGCTTTTAGGTTGGCAAAGCGTTGATTGTCTAACTCACAGGTAGCTTATATAAATCATTTTTTTCTGATATGACAGATTATAATGTTCTGCTGCCTCATGATTGGCAACTTATTTTTTCCTTATTTTTTTAAACAAAACTGTGCTCAAGCTGAGAATAGGAAACTTTACAGCAGTGGTTTTAATGATTATTTGTATTATTTAGCCAACATGTTAATCACATCTGCCTTTTCTATAACTGCACTCTCTCTAAACAATATGCACTTGGCCCCGTAATGCCATTATGATGGGGTACCTTTTCGAAGGACAAATCTTGCTTCCATCATGCTCTGGAGCTGTCACCACTGTGGGGGGCTGTGTAAAATCATTCAAAGCACATCAGTAGGTTCATAGAGTCAAGAGACCACAGACAATATTGCTGCAAATAAGACCTTCTTCCAAAAAGTTGACCCATAGTGCTGGCATTTTTTTCGGGCTGCAAACTTGTACAATCATTTTGTACATATTTATACGTTTTACAGTTTACAGTTATAAGTTGAAGGTTCTTTGAAGATATATTTGACAGCTGTTGCTTTTCAGCAGCAATTGCACATTACACTTTCTGTTAAACTACTAAAAGTAGTCAAAGGCAAATGACAGCTCTCTAATGATATAAAGCACTCTCATGCTGGCAAAGGCAGCAGGAATAAAGAAAATTCTGAAGTTTAATATTACCAAAGACACATGCCAAAGTCAGGCTACTCTATACATGATGTCATCTTATTATAGATAGAATTTAAGTGCACTTCTGAGATCCAGCACATGATTTACCCTAACGTGTCCAATCCTGATCACCTAGTACTTTATTTTTTTTAAAAGCTGACAACTTTAAATGAAAATAATATTGAAAGGTAGCTGACAAGTATGGAGCCTGTTTAAAACAAGTCAACCGATCACAGGCAAGTAGCATTTAGCACCAAACCATGACATCATTATCCTGAAGTGAAGCATGTTGATCTATTTGGTAATTAATTAATCTTGACAAAGAAGTGTAAAAGTAAATACTCTTAAAAAGAGAAGTGGAAATCCATCAAGCTTATCACTTGTTAAGGTTTTCCAACTTGTTTAATTTTTCTGTTCTCCACTGGTTTGTAGCTGTTTCGGGCTTGCTCATAGATGCTGGATTAGGAGACAGCCAGTTACTTCTATGGACCTTTAACACTTATATACCAGGCAGTTTTCAGTGTCATGCTGATTCCTAAAGTACATGGTGCTTATATGTGGACTGGCTGCCACCAGGGCCAGGCTAATTTAGCAATGGCCCCAGCTTGTAAAGCTCTATGATGCTGAAAGTAAGTTAATATGAACTTCAAAACAATGTTCAATTAGTACTGAATATTGGAATCAAAAATGGTTAATGCACAAGCATGCATGCCTATTCTATTAGTATTAAAAAATAAGTACTTTTGTACAATTCTTGCTTTATTTTCCTTGTATTCCTTATCAAGATATTGCTTCACACTTACATGTTAGACATGTTAAAATTTTATCTAAACCCGATTGTCATTTTCAGCTTTTCTCTGTTCTAGACAGTCCGCTTACAGCTGTTTGAGATCAAAAAACAGCCAATGGGATCCAGAACTCTCCAGCAGTGCCGTGTGGTCACTTACACGGTTGATGTTGCTTACAAGATAAACAGCATTTCTTTAAAATGACATCCTGATAGCTGACACAGCATGAAGCCAAATAACCTGCCAGAAACTCAAAATGCTCATAGTTACTCTTTCCACATATTAGTGTTGGTGACTTGGTGATCAGGATTGAGCAGATAATTCAAGGTAATTTTAATATGTGCCAGCTGTGTAATGATCACACCACGAGGATCAGAAGTACAAGGTATGGTAAAGCCATGTGCCTTTGGATTCCGTTGTAGTAAAAGTATTGCACAATTTCACAAGGCCCAACCTAACAGACGGTACTATTATTTCAATGCCTAGGTACTAATGATTTTCCATTCCTGCCACAAACATTCCTTAATTACCACTATGAACAATATAGGTCCAAATATATTATACAAAATATGTTCCTAAAACAGAATTACCAAATGTGATATAATGTATAAATTTTGCATAGGATCATTTTCCCTTTTTATGATAGATTACATTTTGTACATTTTTATTTACATTTTCGTTTTTTTATATATATATCGAGCTAAATGTTTTATTTATAATCCCAATTATACCTGAAGCCTATACATCACATTGCACTGATACCTGGCAAGTATTTACTAAAGAGCTTGTAAAAATGAATTCTCTTCTGTCTTTAAAGTGGAAGTCAAGGGAAATGTAGTCATCTAAAGCAATGCTTACAAATTGTCTTGGTTACCCTGCTATCAGCACACTGATATATGAAATACAAAATATCAGTGCTGGGAAAGGGCCACTGTTTGGCTTTTATTTGTTTGAGCCCTGCATTTCTTTCCAAGTTTAGGGAATGCAAAATGAGCTGAGCCAAATCAAATGCAGGTCAATTGCATCTGTATTGAATTTTGAGTGATGCCAGAAGCTTCTCAAGCTGGTGTTATAAGCACTGCATATGTCTACTGAATACTATCCACACTGACCCTATATGTTCCTATGTTCTATTGTGCTGCCACTGCATTGATTGTTGCACCTCCATGATATATGGTGTGCTGTTGTGTCAGAACTCTCCATGAACATCATTATCTCTCCATCTCTTCATTCATCCATAGAGGTTCACTGACAACCTAGTACCACCCACTCTAGTGTCCTAATGAAGGGTTTTGCAGGGCAACCCTACTCCCAGTGTCATTTGACACTTCTAAAAGACAAGTCACAAGTGTCATGCTATCTGATTTTTAGATTTTGATAATAAAGTACTTTATTCATTCTTTTTTTTCTATTGCACATACCATCAGTTTTGGCTACTGAACTGTTTTTCTTTTGCTGCCTTAACTTCCACTTTAAATGGGGAAAATATTATATGATAGAATAGTATACATTTGCAAGGCACAGTATGGCAGGTACCAAATGTTTTTCTAAGAATGTGGTTTTTTACTTTTTAAAATATATCTTCAATATTGAAATTATTTCCCCAACATTCCAGCATCAATAAAAATATATATACATACATTCAAACATTCTTCCTATTGGTTTGCTTAATACATAGGATCATCAAAAGTGTAGCTGTCACCAAAGCACAATAAAAAACAGCTGTTTTGTAGACTGAAACAATTTGTAAAAATACAGTAAAATCACTTCATGAATAATTATAAACATCAAAGTTGTGATGTAAATAATTCTTCAACTGTTGCAGCCAGCAAAACACCTACCGGCCGTGACAGATACACTTCTAGGCCCTTTATGAAAGCTGTGACTGGTTCAAATTGCACTGCAATTTACTACAATCACTTTATGGCAATACAATAACACATCAAACACATAAGTGCCCCAAACTTACATAAAAAGGTAAGAAAAAGAAAAAAACCTCACACTCTTCTTGATTACTGCAAGGACAGGCGAAGAAATGAACACTGCTTTCCACAGATATTAGGAGAGCATGGAGTTTTCCCAAATACAGAAAGCATCAAACAAAGCTGCATCTATACAAATCTACCTCTAGATTAGAATTAAGACATCTCTGAGATTGTAAATTACCACAGAGATCAGGGGAGAGTATGATTGGTCCTTTACACACAAGCTGGATTATTTACTATGGTGGATGAATGTACAAACCCCTAGGAGCCAATCATAATTCTTTGTTATTGACTTGACATCAATAAACCTAAATTTGATTGTTTGCTATGGGTTACTTTTCATCCCATTGTGTTGCGTTATTAAATGCGCTTGTGAATAGTCGAAGAGTCACTCTACTGAGTGAGAAGGCTGAAAGAATATATACAACATCACACCAAACACACTTTAGCTGCACGCAGCATTTCAGAACAAAACATTAACATTCAACAAACTGCTGCTTCATAGTGGCTAAATAGTTTATACTGTATTAAAGCGCTCATGGTTGTACAATCAATCTTAAATTATATATACAGTCTATGCATATATATAATTCTTTTCCTATATACAAAACCATTTCACTTTAATACAGAATAAAAAAGGATAAAAGCAGCATATATAAAACTGGCACACAATTCACATTAACAGCCAAGGAAACCCATATTGCAGGTCTGGACTCTGCATAATTAGTAGTATTACCACTTTTTTGGCATGGCGTTCTTTGGACTAACCCAAAGACTGCATTCATCCAGAAAAAAAAAAAGAGGCAGATATTACACTGATCCCTTTTCCTGTACAGAAAGAACCCCACAGATTCCTTCCATGCTTAAAGAATTAATGTCAACAAACAGTGACTTTGAACCTCTGCCCCTGTAGCTGATCTTTGCTCCTCTTGTGCCATGGTTCGGGTTAGGCAGTGCTGTTGCTGGAACAGGGGGTGCTTTGTGTACTGCCGATGCTATGAGCCGCGCTGCTGTTTTCCGAAGCTGGTGGGGTTGTGGGGACCTGCTGTCTTCCTGCTGTATCACCTGAAAAACCCACAAAAAAACAGTTTTCTGATTAGTTTTCGCCTGCTGCTTTTCGAGATGAATAAATCTAACATGATTGCAACAACAGCCCATTTAGTTTGAGCTGGAAGAAGCCAACTGCTGGGCATGTAACATTTCCATTAAGTATGTGCAAAGGAAAGTTAACAAGCCAGTACCTTATTCTCGTATGTGTAGTTGGCTGGGAGAAGATTTATCATGGATCTGCAATGTTTTCTCTCCCCACAGCTAAAACTCACACCTGGCCTTCTTTCTTTTCCTTCAAGAACATGCATGCTCATTAATGTCAAAGGACTAAGTGTCACAGAGAGGATGTCTTTTAACAACTCACATCATCATGATAAGAGTGAAAGAAATATCTAAAGGGAATAGAGCAGTAGTCAACTTTCTTGATTTAAAGAGCCTTGATTGTGGCCCCTGACATCACCAAAGGGCCACACATAGTATGTAGTGAAAGCAATACTACAGAGACTTGGTAAAGTTGATTGTCAGAGATTGTGAACATGTATGTAACTACAATATGTAACATATTGCAATTGTTAGAGGCCAGGGAAATGCCTAAAGAGTCATAGAATTATATACATTATATAATTATATACATTATATAAGACTGCTAAAGGTCAATGTTACACCAGTGTTCCCCCCAGTTCTACACCTGTCACTGCTGGCATACAATATATCTGTTTCTTCTAAGTATGGAACAGCATGTGATTTCCTCCTATGTCGTAGTACTTTGGCCAAGCAGCCAGTGGCTGGGCCTGAGAGCTGTCACATGAAAGACAGGATGCTGTCGCTGTACCTTCTAAGCACAAGATGAAAATAGGTAACTTGGTGGGGGGATTGCTGAAAAGGTGAGTTTTAGGTACTGGCCTACACACAGACACTGCCGTTGATTTATTAGAGAAGTTCAGTAGAGAAGTTCAGGTTGTTCTTATTGCAATGTCAATTATCACATTGCAAGAGAAAATTTATTGTAACTTTATGTAAATGTAACTTTCACAAAGTTATTGGTACACTGATCTTAAACCCTTATGCGTTTTTATGTTATACTTGTGTTGTATTTATTTGTTTTAGGTGTTTCAATTAACAATGATAGTAAAAAAAACAAAAAACTGCACCACTTGGTGTTTGTCACAGCATGCAAATGCCTGCCCCCGGGTGTCCGGGGGGTTGCCAGCAGGCACCCAGGAGTGGTAATGCTGCATTTTTTTACCACTACTCTGAAATTATCCTAACTTTACCCCTACTAATTCTGAAATTACATTTTGTAACATTGTTTCTTTGTAACTTTAACATACTGTCTGCTCTTTTGGGTCATGCAGTCAAACTAATTAAATTGTTTTATGGTTTTTAGTATTTCTTCACATACAATGAAAACATTGTAGACAATAATTGCTGACCTGATTATTACCCATACCTAGCAGAGACAGACATTTTAAATAATCCGTTTTTTACAATATAAAATAAAACTGTCATGAATAGACAACTAAATTGTCGGTGGTCAAAGCAAAGGAGAGGAGATCAATCCTGAAACCGCACTTTCTCTGGGAGTATTGAGTATTAGGTTGACACATGTGCTCTGCATTTAGTGCTGTATGTACTTCGGCTTTCCAAGGAAAGCTTATACAGTTGTAAATGTCTTAACCTAAACAGGAAAGTGTACCTGCGTGTATGTTCTCCCTTAATTCATTTAAAAGCACTTAATATTTTTTTCTGTAACATCAAGATCACTTTTTCTCCCCTTTGCCTATACTGACACGGCAATGACAAGAGGCCCCGTCTGCTGGGGTTTATGAGAGCCTCTCCAAGTGCTGGAAGACATTTGGATAACTAATAACAAACCAACTCCTTCTTCATTAGGCTTGTCAGTAGAGGAATGACCGCAAGAGCAGCGCTCAAAGATAAACTACATAGTAGGACACTATTACTAGCTAAATACAGGAACTTCAGCGAGTTTCATTCCCATTTCGAGGCCCCATAAACATCTGTGCCAAGAAAGCAGAATGTACAACTGGATGAGAGTCTTTGCAGAAAGGTCTTATTACAGCATTGCTGTCATCCATTGTACAAGCCAGGCTGTAGCACAAATAAAGACACAGTCAATGCTGTAATAAAACAAAAGGCACAATCTGTATTACATGGTGGTGCTATAAAAGACCAATACGGGTGGTGTTATTTTTGAGCAATTTTTTTCCCTAACTTTCAGGAGTTAAAGTTTGTTAAAGTACAGTTAAAATTTCCTTCTTTAGGTAAATATGAAGATGTCATACAAAAGTATATATAAACACACACAAACAAACACAAGCACAATGTGTGCAGGAAATCAGATAAATGGCACTAATGCATCCTGGCTCATGGATGGGGTTATATTATTGTGTACAAAGGGATTAAAAAGTTGAACCGGTATTCTATCACTAATGTGAGCAAAGGAAAGGTTAACAGAGGTGTGAAGGGGCCTCTATAAAGAAATACTGAAAGCTTCTAAAATTAAAATTGCTCGTCATTACTTAACAAATGTTTGGTTACCTGAGCTGTTGTTTTTTTTTTTTTTTTAACTTTGCGCAATCTCCAATGAAATAAAAATCCCTAATACTTACTGTAGCCTAAGACAATGTGATCTTAGCCCTGGTTGTGTTACTGGCCATGACAAGAAAGGGTAATTTTTTTTACTAAAATATTAATGTAATTTGGGTATGCTAACATGGTCCTAAAGAATCATATGTATGTATGTATGTATGTATGTATGTATGTATGTATGAATATCAGTGATTGGTCCATTTTTAAAAGTAGCAGCTCTCAATGAAAATATCGGTTTTACAATCACAACATAAGTTCAATGCTTCACTAGTTGCACTCAGTAGAAAACAACTTATTTTGCAACACACTGCCTTTCCCCAAAAGATGAGGAGGTCCCTTATAAGGTCTGTAAACAAGCTGGACGCGACACTATGTACTTTATTAATCATTCTTTGGCACACCCTGGATGTTCCTCTTTGTACAGGAAGTCTCTCAGTTTGCTTTTCTACCCTTTTGCCAAAATCAGTTTGTTGCCATGTCATTTCATTTTAATCAGCATTCATAAAACTCTCTGGGTAGTGTCAGACTTCTGGAAGCTGTCAATGAAATACCTTAAACTGGCATGTTGTACCAATATGTACTATAAAGATAAAACTGTATTAAAATTTAACAGATTCCTGAAATGTAACAAGGTTTGGCAAGTTTAATATCTTACTATGTATCAGAAAAACCTAACTTTACACAAAGCAGGTTTCATAGAGAAGAATGATGTCATGGATAGTAAGGAGTGATGCCAACAGACAATATGGAATTGCAGAATCGGTGGGCATCATGCAACATGTGAATCACATCAACATGTGAATCAAGAGCTTGTAGCAATCAGAATCCTCATTATACGCTACTGTACTGTGCAATCAAATGCTATCAGCAAAAACATAACTGCATAAGACTTCTAGTTTCTGGGTCATAAAAATATAAAAACAAATTGCAGGCAAAAAACACAGTATGGTATACGATGACTGCGTCTACTTGGGTTGTTTTAAAATGTGGTCATACACATGCTTCAACCCTACAGCCAATTCGGTTGGTCACATCTGAAATATTTTTAAAACTAGTGCTTAGATTGGTAATGAACATTATCTATTACCTCTGTTCAGCTAGAACCACATTTTCTTTGTTTTAAATGTTGAAAGTGTTTAACTTTCAGTAATCATGATTAACTCATAATAAATTGCACAAAAGGAAAATGCCATTGTAACCATAACACAAGTTTTGTCAGGAATGTAGAATAGGGTACGTTTAGCCCTCTCTAGATGAGTATTATGTTCTACATATAGGGAGGGGTGGGGGAATTACTACCTTGAAAAGAGGCTGACAAGGGTAATGTCTATGTTTCTTTTGTGCATGTTTTTAACTGACATATTTATTACATATTTTCATATAACGTAAAACCTAAATGATGTATTTCTTACAATTTCCACAAATATACTGTATGTGTTGTGAAATTGTGCTGTGCTTAATACCCAAAGAACTGCATGCTTTTCCACAATATCAAGAGTTATGGGAAAATACAAGTCTGCAAATGCAAGAATGATGGGTGCCGGCCTAATCATTTAGTGGAAAGGAATTAAGACGTATTTCTTCTACTGAAACTCCCTCCAAAGCATCTAATCACTCTTGTGTCTGCTTGAAAGCCCCTAATAGCGACAGCTCCCATGCAAGTGATCAATGACCTCATGACCACTAACTATGGGTCAAAGCCTTGGTCTTGAGCAACCCTTCAACTGCAAAACATCATTTTTCATACTAATATATGTAGAAGTTCCACACTAAAAGACTGCATATTTCTTTTTACCAGCAACTTTTCTGTTTTAAACATGTATTCATTTGATTTCTGCTGAACTGTAGTTATTAACTTACTCAATGCAGTGGACCAACAGTCGCTGACATTACCAACAGGCGAAACATAATATGCAGTGTATATAATGCTAAGAAAACTCTTGGACAGCTAACACACTACATAATAGGGTGGGGATAAGTAGTATAAATGAATACAGCCCCAATACAAATCAATATTCTCTCGTCTGCTCCCTGAGCTCCATACATATTACTGTTGTTGTATATGGTATATGTTCAATGTTGCTCTGTTCAAAATTCATTATAAAAAGAAAAAAGTAAACAACATACATAAATCAAAAGAGAAAAGTGAAAGGGCATCATAGAAAAAGATGAGTGTGGGTAAAAAAACAAAAAACACATGGGTAGCCATGGCTTGATTTCTCAGCAATCTAATTCTAATATCAGAATATTCTGCACTAACACTGCAGGCAGCACGAAGGATGAGCTGAGGATTGTTTTTGCGCAAACTAGCCAAATGTGGACTTCAACTTAATAAACATAACATTTTACCACTTGCTGTTTTTTAAGTATTCCCTGGCAAAGCTAAGCAAAGCATATTAGGTAATGTGTTTTGTTATCTTATAAACCTTAAGCTGCTTGGACACAGACCATATGTTGATCTTTCTTTTAGGGTAGATTATCCAATTCATTTGCACATCAGACACTATGAAATATTTCACATTCACAGTGAAGGTCACATTGAGTGTCTGAATAACAAAGATGAAATAAAGTATGGAAATGTACTGTGTTTTCCTACTTTTTGGGAATCTTGCTGACAATATCTCTTTTAATATTTACAGGGAGTCTATCAACAACACAACATATCGACCTTACTTGTAGCCTAACTATTTGACCACGCTTTAACCATTTAAAGATCCTGATGTAGACTATATTATTTTTTTAACCTAATGTCAAAACATTATGCTACGCCTTACAAAATATATAAAAATATCCAGATCAGATTGTTCCTCTAAATCAGTGTCTCCTATTGTCCCTACCAGTTTATTCAGAGTATAAATAAATTAGATTAGCCAGAAAAGTCATATAAAAACAATATCTTAACGGGCAAAGGAACCCAAGAACTGCATTTACATGGACAGATAGCTAATCACTGAGCTACTGTACTACCAGACCCAAAATATTTTAAGGATTCTAGGGCCCAATGAATGTCAAGGGAGCCAAGCCACAATCTTCATGCACAAGTAGGCAGTTGGATTGAAATAAGGTAGGCCATGGTAGTACAAAAATGCAAATGGGGGGCTTTCTGCACCTAATTTAGGAAATTTTTATTTAATGACAATATGAGGGATGGTGGGGACCAAACTGCTACTTTGCCTGGCTAAAAAAAATAGGTAAATAGTTTAAATGGTCTAAAAAAGGTTTGCTACCAGTTATTCTTCTTTTTATTCTTTTAGAAGTTTTATACTTCCATTTCTTTACCAGGTTTTTTTTATATAAACCAACAAACAAGATATAGGAAAATAATACAAATTTAATAAACAAAAAGTGGCAAAAGCAGCTGCTGTGTACTGTCTAAAAGTATTCTGGGGAACAGTATTTAAAATATCTACCCTATGCCTAATCATCTGAATTTAGGAAAAGTCTATTCCAAAGAATCCCATTCAGGGAGTAATGTCCTGGTGTACTCATAAACACATAAGTCTGTAGGCTGGCACAAAGTCACAGAATTACAGCATGCAATTATAACGTGCAACATTTGAACTCTCTCAGAATATAAAAGCAACTCTACACTGCATAATAAATTGTGTGCATTGCATCAATCAAGCAAGGATACCAGTAAATTTATTACACAATTCTCGGGGGTTCAAAATGAATGCATGCAAATGAAAATCTGATCACATGGAAAGCAATGAACAGCTAGAGCTTTCAAGTAATGTAAGAAATTACATAAATAAATTGGTCATTCAATATTTAAAACAGTTGCTTATATCATTGTTTTTCCTAAACTTAGGTCCGTTCACTAAAATTAATTTGACACATTTATCGGGAAAAAAAATCCTTGTTTATTTGCCTTCTTCTTCTTACACTTAAGTTTGTATTGTTGCTTGGGAGGGTGTGAGTTTAGAGCACGGGGGAGATGTCTGAGACAGTTTGGCAAGGTTCTTTCCCATCCAGACACAAATAGGAAAGATGAGTGTTCTGATTGAATACACAGTGCAAAATAGTACATTGTAAAGGGTGGCCAATTATCATAACTTTAAACCTAAATAAGATATCTTGACATAGAAACGAGTACAAAATATCTGAAATCCCTACTTTGGAAAAATATGTGCACCAAACATAGGGTGTATTACTTTTAAGGATATGACAACACAAAAAACAATAGGTATGCTTTCCTACAATTTGTAGCTTAAGGCATACTTACAGTTAATGTAAGCTTCCTTGGAATGCCCATTGCCTGGGTAAAAAAGCTAATCGATTTGTTTCATTGGTGTTAGTCTCACACCTGAAACATGCATACAGATAACTAAGTAACGAATTGTGTAACAATAAGATGTGCAACAATAAGATGTGCAACATACTCATACTGGGACAGTGATTAGGAAGGTATTGGAGGCAGAGGATCAGGACACCAACCAGGTGAGATGTATATTTTGAATAAGGGTCAGCAATGGCACCTTACATAAACCTAGGGCTTTATTGTTAAAACAGAGAATCTGACATAAAACACTTGGACCTGGAAGATTCCCATGTGGGAATGGTTGAGGGAATGTCAGATTTACTGTATTTTAAATAGAGCTCTTAGTTCTCTTTAAAAGAAATCATTATTTTAAATATGCGTAACAAAGCTAATGCTAAATTCATTCTAATGCCAATTTTACCGTATGAATATACTTACTTTATTTTTGCTCTCAACCATTCTGTTTAGCACTAAAAGTCAAAGCAAAGCCCAGTGTAAGCTACATGACTTTAGCATTGTACTTTACACAGCAGTATGGACTGTGTGATATCCATGGTTGGATCATCACTATCATAGAAGTTTCAGGTATTCCATGGACTCCTGGAAATAGAATACTAATGGAACTGGGGGGCTTTAAAGCAAACCTGTTGCATTTCCTTACAACATACAAAACACCTTTTTTCTTGAATGTGTTTCTTGGGACAATTTTTGTAAACAGCAAAGAAAGGTTAGATCCTCTCATTTTCATAATGCTGTCTATGACTTGTTGTCACTTGGACAGAAAATGACAGAACTTCTCCAAAGTATAAATCATATTAAGTATTCCAAGCCTTCAAAATACACATCACCTAGTCAGGACAGGGTTAAGGAATGAAAAAAATATTAAAAAATGTAGTGTTTTCCTTCCAGAAACAGATGGCCAGACATTATCAAAAACACACTCTAGGAACATCTGGTTATTACAAATGATCTTTATGGATTAGTATGGTATTTACATCTATGTCACTGGTTGGTACAGCAACGCATTGTTTGTTGGCGTACTTCATCCACACAGTAATAAAGGTAATTCTTCTGCAGTGCCCTCTGTTCCCCCCACTCAAGACACTTGATTAGGCACAAGAGCTTGCGACTTATCCATCCTAGATCTTTCTTGCACTGTGCAGAAACTTGAGACTGAAGTGCACTTCCGAGAGCGGCTGAAATCCTATTACTGCAAGTTTTAAATACGCCTCTCCCTGCACAGATGTGATTCTACTTTACTTGACATGATTTCCAGATTCTGTTTTTGCTTCATTTCTTTTCCCCCCTTCTTAAATGTCATGACAAAGACAGTGATAGATCTTATGAATTTACATTTTGCTACGATTTAGGCTACTGGTAGTGAACTTTGTGGAAAGAACTTACACAACAGACTGAAAAAGAAAGCAGACATTTAGACGAGACAGATCTAGACTATACAAATCAGATATGCCCTGTAAATGAAAGATATAATGACACCTGGGGGGCTGTGATAGTAGAATCCAAAATTAGGTTAGGTAACAAAAACTAAATGGCATTATCCCAAATGTTTGCCGACTAGAAAACTATCCCTTTAATCTATTCTAATATGTACAGTATAACTAGCTATAGATACATACACTTATATAAAGTATAACTAGGGTTCACATGTCAATCTGTACAATTCAGACTTCGCTGGCTAGGCAAATACTGTAAATTTTAAAACTGCAAATATTAAGGGTCTTTTGAAGGACTGGACAGAAATAGAGAATCAGCAGACTGATAAGCTCATCTCTTTTCCTAGCAACATGCTCTTTGCATTACAGCATTGATAATTAGCTCTTTGTACTGCTTCTCCTTCCCCCTGCCCAGAGCAGCATTTGATTTATTTTCTATATTTGCCTTAAGTTCATATTGAAGCTACACTAGAATACACATTACTAAAACTCTGGGTAAACTGTCAGAAATCCTGCTATGTACCCACCACGAGCAGGTCATTTCCTATAGTACCGCACATGTAAAACTTCCATCAAAAAGCTGGCAGTGTTACCAACTCCCTATGACCCAAAATAAAAGTTACATCATTTCACATTGGCTTCCAAGTTCTCGTTTCCTAAAGAATTTGTAAAAATGCAGTTTTGGCGTGTAGAATTTCCACCTTGCAGATTCCACTGACTTCACAAACCACAAATGTGCTGCTTTAGCTGTTGTGGTTTCTGTGGGTCTTAGAGGGGTTATAGGGAAACAATATAAGCAATTACCTGAGATATGATTCCTTTAAACATGCCAACTTGAGAAACATTTATGGCATAGGCAAAAATCTTAGAGCTCAATTTTAGCTAAAAATTATTTAAAAGGGTTAACTCATATGTCTGTTCCCATCTCTTCAAACTCGCCTACCCACCTTCCTTTAACTCCTTACTATCATTACTGATTCCTCAGTTTCATTACCTACTACACTAGATTGTAAGGTTTATCGGGCCATGTCCTCTTCTCCTCCTGTGCCATAGTTTGTCTTTTTATGTATGCAGGTCTGTCATCTGCAGCACTTCTTTTTCATACAGTACTGTGTAATATTTTGGTGTTTAATCAATATATATAATAACTTATTGCAATCTAAAAAGTAAAAGAAACTGAGAGATATTCTCCCTAAAGGAGTCACAGACAGCCATTAAAAATAGTTTTATATTTCAGCTTCTCTTTTTAAAACTTATGAAAAACAATTATTTTCGTTTTGCATATGGAAGGACTGTTGGGTAAATTTGCCTTGACTTGACTTCCTGCCCCATATACACAATATGAAGTTAAAAGAAATCTCCCAAACAGTTTTTCCCAGAACAGGTTTCCCTTTGTGAAGATTTCCCCCCATCTGTTGTTCTGGAAGAATCTCTAAAATTTTGGATTTTCCCCTACTTCAATTTTTGTTTTCACAATAGTGAATCATTCACAATAGTGAGCAAATAGGTGAATCGGAGACAGAAATAAAGCATTTCTGAGGCAAAGTGTGCAACTGCTCAGGGTCCCCATATTCGTTCATATTAAAGACTCTAAAAATCTGTAAGAACCTATTCACACTATAGCATTGTACCCACACTACAACACATCTTGCTGATAGGCTAAATTGAGTATAATACAGGACAACACACCTATGTAGGTTGTACTGTGGTGTGCTGTAACAATGAATCTTTAAATAATATATAGGCAAAAATTATGAAACCACATCCATTTCTTCCCATTTTTTTACCAGGCAAACTCTTTCCTTCCTATGTGTCCTTTCATTTAAAGTAACCAGCCACAAACTATGGTCCACTGGTTGCTGCAGACAGAACCCTGCAATAATAAGGACCTGCAGACTAAAGGTCTGTTAACCTGTTAGGTGATTTAAATCAGAAAGTTTGAAAAACACAAAAGAAGAGAATATTCTATACCCTATGAAGTGGGTAATGTCAGGGCAGTATTCCAGCCAAGATGATTTCGGTCTTTCCCAGGGCCCCAATCTAAAACTGGCTTTGCATAATTTAACCCACTAGTATATGCCAAATCTGAAAGTTTCCAGTTCGGCTGACATATAATAATAATATTACCAATTATTATGATAATATTTCAAAAAAGTAAATTGGCCCTTCATACACTAATGTTTCAGTTAAGGTGAGTGTATTTCACATCTTTGCTACGCGCGTATAAAATGAGAAAGAACTGCATAGTATATGAAGATTGCTCTACATTGACCAATAGCTAGAGGGCTCTATTGAGACACACAAGTTTCTGACACTAACACTGCTTATCTACTACAAACAAACCTAACATCAATCACTAAACCATGCTGCACAAATACTGATATGTTCACATTTTAGTAATCAGTCAAATCAAAGACAAGTATTACCATGTAAACAACAGATGATTAAATATCATCATCTATAAGCTCATGTACCATGAAACTATTTTGAGTTTTCAATCATTTAAGCTTTGATATAGTTAAATGAACTTCCCAAATAACTTCAAGGGTATAAGTTTATGTCGTAAACACATATTCTATTTATTATAACTTAGCTGATTTACTGGTTTACTTTATGAGTTATTATTTACTTTTAACAGTCATAATAATGTACCAGTAGTTCAATATTATGACTAATTTATTGAACCAAAAATGGATCTTTACGGTTGTGAATAAATACATCTATAATTATCTAAAATACATACATGACAGCTGTATAATCTACCTAAAGGTATGTAATTCTGTGGGGTTGGTGATGAGTTTTACACAGCATTGCCGCTCAGAACAGCTCACTTCCCTCTGCGTTCCTAGGCCAGTCAGATATAAAAGAGTTATGCACCCTTTTATATACAGTATATTAAAAAGTCTGATAACTACTATACAGAGCATTATTAATGAATTAAGTCAAGTTAAACTTAGGTATATGTTGTATATTAGTAGTAAATAAAATAAAATATTTTTATACATATTCTTCTTTTTCATGTCTGGCTAGTGTTTAGAGTTAAAAAAGCAGAATAAGACAAGGTAATAAAAATAAAGGCTTCTTGATCCTGTTATTACACTCGGCTTGAAAGGCCTTGAAAGGCTTGCCTCTAAGAGCACGTGTACATGGGTGTTTAAGGTGTATTTGAGATAAGCCTAGCGTGTGTTTGGTGTATGTTAGTTGTAGTTCGGGGACTTTCTTACTCTTTTATTAGAACACCCAGAACTTTAGACAGATAGGTTTTAGTTTTGCAGAGGCAAATGATTTTTGGTGTAGAATAGCTCAATTATTTTCTGAGGGATTGATTCCCTAAACCACAGGGGTGGAGAAAACTTTATATCTAGAAATATGGAATGTACAAGGAGTATGTTTTACATTAATTTTGCTTGAGCAGATTTTTTTTCAGCAACAGAATTAGCAGAGTGTAATTAGAACTTTATATATACAAAATTCAAGAATCAAAGGTAAAATTAAAAATTTAAAAAAATTAAGGGAAGATAAAGTAAACTTAAAGAAAGATACAAACTTTAATCATCTTCTACAAAAGCCCTAAATGATAACATTCTAGCCTTATCAATAAGTCAAGCCTTTTAAAAGTATAGTTCAGATCAGGTATATGCAGTGAAAACAACAACAATGCAACATAATTTTTAGCCACAGATTTCAAATTACTCTGGCCAATTTCTGATTATTATCTAATGATGTATTGGCTCATTTTTCCTGTGTATGACATACTGATAATTTTGGGTATTGGAGGGATCCAAACATTTTTCATTATCTGCAGTCAGAGAAGGGAGGTAAGGGACCTCCTGATCTACTCCTTCCTGGCAGTTTACCAGATTGTAAATGTATAAAACTAGATGCTATCAGTTACCTGCAGTCATACATATGGTCAAACTAAGTTTAAACAAATGGTATATAGTACTGTGCCCTTGTCAAAACTCTAGCCAAGCAAAGGATGGGAAATATAAATATAATCCATGATGTGCCAAGTTCGGGTCACACACCAGTAGGATCAAAATAATCAAATATAGGCAATGGGCTTGTTTATTGTTAATGATATTATGAAACTTAGATAATGTAAAACCTAAATTTCAGTGTGGCAGTTTTTTATTGTCTGGTCAGGATAATTCTTTAAATAAAGTCAAACCCTAATGATTAAATCCTCAATGTCACTCCCCTGCCAATCAATA
Organism: Pyxicephalus adspersus; assembly: GCF_032062135.1. NCBI lineage: Eukaryota > Metazoa > Chordata > Amphibia > Anura > Pyxicephalidae > Pyxicephalus > Pyxicephalus adspersus. The sequence continues at coordinate 29,298,450 of NC_092865.1, read as the reverse complement.
GGAACATACAAATTAATCACATGTTACATGATAATCTGTTCACCTGTATAAACTGAACTACAAACACAAAAACATAATATAAATATATTTGTTATGGCCACAATGGACACAAATGGACATTACTGGATTGCATACAACATGCGCTAAGCGTAGAACTACTGGCGGGACTATTTGCAGAGAACTTTAGAGAGACAGATACAACCCCTGGTAACATGCATAGAGAGAGGAGCAGTGAAAGGTTTTTATTACCGGATACTCACAAATCAAGGAGAATAAACACAGTATAATACACTCAACCATGGCTCTTGTATTTAGATAATAGGTGTTTAGCCTAGACATCAGACTTATTATACCTAAACAATAAAAGTGGATGTTAAATAACTAACAGGACAGGACTTTCATACCATATGATATTATATGATTTGTTATATGATATAGTTCCTTATTGGATTGTGATCAGCTGTTTCCTGTAACCCATGATTTCTGTCTAGAAAGCCTGCTGTCATGTTGTTAAAGCTTTAGTGCATTCCAGTTACTTTACACATGGAATTATAAATGTAACATTTGCTATAAGCAAGTTAGGACATACCTGTGTGAGAATATATGTACCACAAGGCTCCTGTTAATAAGGCACCAATTATAAATGCTGCAAAGGCGATTCCGACGACTGTTGGGGTGTCCAGCCCATAGAAAACTGCTATATTAACAGAGAAAAAAAATGACATTATTTACAAAGTCTTGCACAGAAAAAGTCTTTAAAAACAATCCCAACGTCTAATTCTGGCTACAAATCTGAGAGGTCCACAATGAATTAGCTGTTCTATATATTCACATTTCCCAGCAAGGTCAATAAATCATAGACTCTATACCAGCATGTGTCTGTGGTTTTTTCTTTCTTTAGAAATCAACATACTCTGGGGTGAAAAAACTCTTCCCACATAGCTGAGAGAGATCAGGGCCTTTCGGAACATGTCTAAATTCAGCACCGTGAAAAATGGATTCTTGCAGAAGCACTTAACTGCAATGGCCTTTAAATGCTGCACTGACAGTATTACAAAGATTTAAGGAAATATCACTTATTCTTACATGTGTACTGCCATTCCAGCCAATTTTATTCTGTAACCTATGAAACCTACTTGGCCTTTTTCCCATTTGTAGGTGGAGAACGGAACCGCTTGGAAATAAGTGATGTCAGGCAAAGGACACAAATTCACAGAAATAGAATCCATTGTTCTCAAAAATTGGCATAGCTGTGTATGTTTGAAATTAAATCCAGACAAAAAATACACTTCCTTTAGTTGAATAAGTCACACAGACACCCTTTGCCGCTATCCAAGTGTGTTTCTATTTTATTTCAAAACCTTTAGGGTATTCATTCTATTTATTTAAATGGCATATCCGCAATGGTCTAATAATACGGAGTCAATGCAGCTACACAGTCATCAGAAGCCTGCTTTGTTTTAAACACAATGGAACTAGTAGAAAATCTAAAGGAAAGGAAAAGTTGTGGTGATAATCTTAGCAACCAATTAGATTCTAAAAACTATTTTTCTAGTACTGGATACAAAATAAATGACTGGTTGCTAAGGGCAAATACAGTACTTCTGTTTTTTACATGAGGCCTGATGTCCAGACAAAGTTCTTTCTCCCTTCTATGATCCCTGCTAATAAGACCATTATAAATAAAAATAAAATATAGACCACCATGAGAGGATCACTAAATCTCTTCAATAATATCATCTGGCATTGACTAGTGGCTGGGAGCCTGTGTTTAGAGCCCACAAGCTCTTTATCTTGCCAATCTGATGTCTATGAGCACTGGAAGACACCACTTCACTTTCATTTTAAAGGTACGAACATGCATTTGTGGAGCAGTTTAATGTAAACATTTATAACTGAAGCTGCAAAAAAGCTTCTCCAAAAAGGATGCAGTGGGCCTGATTTATTGAAGCTCTCCAGGCTAGAGAAGACACTTTCGTCAGTGAGCCTGGGTAATCCAGCAAACCTGGAATGAATCTGGTCCAGGATTAGAAATGTTTGATAACAAAAAGCAAAATAAATCCATTCCAGGTTTGCTGGATCACCCAGGTTCACTGATAAAAGTGTATCCTCTCCAGCCTTGGAGAGCTTTATTAAATCAGACCCATTGTGGCTGTATCCTCAACCTTCCACAAAGATTTATGGTTATCTCAACTAGGCTTGAGTTTGTAGAAAGGCCAAAAAGGAAAACAGACTGTGAAAGAAAATTTCAGAAGAAGCAACCAATTTTTGGACTTAAAACAATAAATATCAATTATTTTCTACCACCAAAAAATGCCTATGTTTAGGGGCTATATAATACTATGTGCCTACAAATCTTACCAGGCTGGCAGTAATTAAATTCACAGGAAGTCTAACCTGGATTTAACTGCATTTGTCATTGACAGTTGAGTATGGATAAAGCGATAAAGCATGCTCTGAATACTGACAACTATATAGTATAGAATATACAATAATATCCTGGATATTATGAATGTTAATATTAATAATACTTACGTTGGGGTAAATTTGGACGGTTTTGATTGCTTGGAGTATCTGTTGAGAAAACAAACAAAAAAGATAATTATTAAACGTTTTGATATATACATACAATACCATAAACCTCACCTATTTTTACTCTTTAAATACTGTAGATAGCTCACATTTTGCAGGGTTTTACAATCTGGGCAAATTAAACACTAGGATTAGCATGTCATGCAGATACCTGTTCATGCCCATTAACATGCATAACATTGTTATATAATAAATATATATAGATTAAATATATATAGATTTTCATGCACATATATTTAATAGTTTTTTTACAGGCAATGCAAACCAAGGCAGATATTTAAACCGGTAGCATAGACCAAAGCAGATTCCCATCTGTATTTTGTCACATGATTGTGATGCATGGGTTGTTAGCCTGACTGCTGAATTGCATTGGTAAGTATGATCAGGTCATATACCACTTCATGAGACTCCTCCACAATTCCAAACCTCTCCTCTCAAGGTAGTTGAGATCCATAGTACTACTCCTCAAAACCTTGCAAACTTTGATAAGTATTAACAAAATGCGGTGGGTGCCATAGACAAAAGAAATGGAGCCTAACCACAAGGCGTCAGTCTCTTTTGAATATGATGAATGTGCTCACAAGTGTGTTCAAACACATTGATCACTTGCTATGACCCAAAGGAGTGTAGCAATTGTGCCAGGTGACTATTCTGTATTGCCAGCACACTCTAATAATTCAACCACGTGTTCTCATAAAGCAGTGTTAGCACATAGTAATGTATTCTGATTGTGTCCTCTTCTGAAATACTATCATGCAGTGACACTGCCTTGTTTGGACAGTCAGGGGCACATTTTTCTTGATAAAGTAAGTGCACACAGTATAGCCAAATGAGAAAATAGCACAGATTTTAGTGTAATGTACATGAAAGGTCCGCATATTCTTACTGAACAGTGAGATAAAGCTTTCCATGCAGATACGTTTGAGCCTGCATTCAACTATCTGGTACATTCCTTCCTGTTCAGTGTTATCACTAAATGTCACTGCGATCAGCAACACCACTAATCTCGCCCCACTAGCAGAAAGATGCATGTGAGCTATTGTTGTGTGTACATATTTTACTGAGAATATAATTGTTGACTTTTAAACTGGGACAAGTTTTCCATCCACACAGTGATTTGTATTATTATATTAACCAAAGTGTATATAACATTTTAAAAGAAACACACACATACATACGTATATATGTAGTTAGTCTAAGCTAAACTTATAAACAGAGTATATGGTGATGTAAGTGCAGAATGCCTCCTGTGAAAACCACATGATACAACATTCAGCAGAACCAGAGATGAAGTCAGCTGAAGTTTTGTGCAAATAGAGGGAGCCCTCCTATTGGCCCTTTAATGTGATGAATGGGTTTACTGATCAATAGTTGGCCTGGGGATGTGGCAGGCACAAGATCAGGTGTGCCTTTTATTTAAAAAAACAAATTTACATAAAACAAACATCATGGAGATATTTTAAGGAATGGAGCCCACAGCACTTAGTTTTGTGAGACTCTATTCGTATTTACATATAAAGTATTTTTAAAATGACATTTATATTAAGAAAATGGATACAATAAGGAATAACTACTACATACATTGCACTTAACACATTTGTCACTTCATTGGAATATCCATCTACTGGGTTTATATACATGGTATGTGTAATGTTTTTTTCACAATGTAGAGAGCAACCATGGTAACTCCATATTAATCCAACAGAAATTTATCCAATTTTTTTAGCTAAAATTATCTTATAGCAAACTGAAAAGAGATCTGATTATTTGTTCAAATCCTGCCCTGCTTTTACTCCATATACTCAGAATATACAGCCCTATGACACATTCTGGCTGTAATAAATCCCCCTTGGCACTACGCCAGCTGGTACTGCACAACATTTATGTCACTGTACCATATAAATAGTATAAGATTTTTATATCCATGTGTGATAATTATCAATCCTTGCTATAGTTCTGAAACTAATACGTTGAGCAGTGAATAAGTGTACTGCCCTTGTGCAGTGTTCTCTGCAAAATTAAATTACATCCCCATTTAAGGATATCTTTGGTACTGAATTGTTTACATCAAGCTAAATCCTACGGCCCAAATATTTTAAGCATGTTATACCATCCTTTAACATCTGCACAGGACACTGGTGTATACATTTGCCTGTAGCAGCTCAGTTGTGTGAGAACCTTTCTTTAAGAACTGTTTTTGATTAATTCAGTGAGAATGTAAGAAATCATAGTAATTCTTACAAAAAAACAAGGGATTTTGGGAAAGCGTTGGATTACCTGAGGTTCTCTCCATTGTGATCACTGCTAGTGGCTTTGTGAATGACTTCTTATTGTTCATCATTGCTAGTATCATGTTGCTGTTAACAGATATACAGGCTTCATCGGGAGGAACGCACTGAAACACAAAAAAAGGAAAGGTCAGGATCAATCAATAAGCTTTTGCAAGCTTTACACATTGTCAGACTGACCTAGTACAATATGCAAGGCTCAAAGAGTCTGATCTGTTATTAGGAACTGATTGTATCCAAAGTGGCCACAAATCCTAACATAAAAAAAAGTTGGATCCTTGTGTGTGTTGTTGCCCATTACAGCTCACCCAGCCCATGACTTGTTTTTTTTAGGGATGAAACATGGCTAAAATTTCACTTTTGTTTTTGTTTTCTAGAAAGATAGGCCTACAAATCATGTCAACTTGAATGCGTCAGGAAAGAATATATATCACAATGTTGTGTGTGTGTTTATCTAGTCATATTCTGTGTTCTACAATCCATAAAGGGTACCCATAAACATAGCAAATATGTAATGATCTGGATATTTTCAGCCACATCAAGCTAGAAAATCATTGCTCATGACAAGGACTGGTATCAGCATAGGACAAACTGAGGAACTGCCCAGAGCCCTCACCATCTACATGGCCCAAACTGACAAAACTACAGGGGTGAAGGGGATGCAGTGGGTTTTGGACCCATTAAGATTGCCATCAGAAGAAATGAGAAAATGGTTTCTTTGGCAAACAGCTTCCCACCCTTATCCTTTCCAAGTACAGCTGACCTAAAATCACAAAGTCTGTGACTGCAGCAAAAACACCATCAGACTTATTGAATTGAGGCAGTTAGCTACAGAAAGATGTCTGACTTAATAACAGAATGAGTTTTTCAGTGGCTCTTTTGAAGCGCACAATACTGAGAAGGGACCACATCATGGTAGGAGTACAAGCCAGAAGTTATATAGACATTGCTAATAGATATACAGATAATGCAGCTCCAAGCTCCCAAATATAACACCCTTCAGAGAGACCATAAAAACATTTTACTATACTTGCTACAGATATGGGAAAGGGCATATTAAGAGAAGACATGCACAGATATACAGCTTTGTCAAAAGAAAAGAGAATGAGCAGTGTAGTTACAATGCTAAGTAGAAAGTTCAGCATTGGGATGAAGATTCTCCCACGGGTAGATAGCAACGAAGGTGCTGCTCATGATAAACAAAGGAACAATATACTAATTTTAAATAGTCACACATGTAAAAATGATCACACAAAATACTACCATTGACAATGTGTTGTAATTGTGTTGTTTAAACATCCTATATGATTTTCAACTACAAGCTACTTTAGTTTAAAAAGAAAAGTCAAAGCTATTTATTAAAAAATACAATTCTTTAAAAGCTACGTTCTGTGCCATGCGCCTACAAAAAACTAATCCTGAGCTTGGCTGCAGTGTTTTGGCTGTACTGTGTTTTTTCTACTAATTACTTACAGACCTTGAAGTTGATATATAAGAAAAGAAAAGGTGACTTATTCTGCTCTCACCTTTGTTAAGCTGTCTATCTCCCCATCTTTGGATGGATCATTGGTGCACAAGGTCAACTCACAATGCAGGAAGAGCAGGGAAGTGTTAAACATAGATTTAAACATGAAGCTGAACCTTTTCTTTTCGGTTTGTTCTTGTGATTTGGGGTAATTCAGTTTCCTCACGTTGTAGAACTTGACAGAATCATCTTTAGGACAGATGTTCTCTATGATTGTATATTCGCTTAGGATATCAGGATTGGAGGAAGTAGAAATAAAACAAGTCTGGATCATAAAGCTCAGATCATTTTCTGCCTTGGTTAGGGAGACCTTAAAAATTGAAAGAAGTATAACGTTATGGTATTTGTAATTTTATTTTAAGCATTTACATTGTGATGTTATTACTCATAAGTTACAAACAACTTTGTTTAAGGATCTATTGAAAGCAGACCAATCTTCAAATGTGGATCTATAGCTCATTTGTTTCTTGGTAGTAAAGCATATGTACTTACAGTTACCTTTTCCCTAAATTCTGCAAATAATAGGGCAGGCTCCGACCTGCCTTGGGATCAAGCTATCCCGCATGGCTCACCACTAACACCTTGCCAGCCGCTCTGTCATTCACACTGTAGTGCTGGTTCCTACAAAAACACTGTCTGCAGATTTGTTAGTGGGCAACAGTGAGCAATACTGTACATTTCACTGCCACCCCCATTCATTTTCTATGAAGCTGCTGAGGGTAGAAGCTCCTTGTAATGTCTCCCCCAAAGCAGCAGTTCAGGAAGCATTAACCCCACTGCAACTTCATTTCAAATCTGAAAATAGCCTTAGAGAACAAATCAGATTTCTTGTGTGCCCCCTCCCTCCTTGTGACATGCCACCATGGCTCTACTCAGCTTTAAATCTTGGGAACCATACATCACAAGACATGTGGAATGGGCTAATAGATTTGTACAATATTTGATCCCAAAGTCACACATTTCTTCCCAAGAAAAAGCCCCTGTAATAATTACTGTCCACTTGAAAGTTTGGGTTGCTCCTACTACCTGTTTCTGCACCTCCTATATCTTCTACAAAGTAAAATATGTTTTAAATTTGGGGATGGTCATTGCAGCTGTGCAGACCTAGGAACCTAATTACTAATATTTTACCAAATGAATATAAGAAATTGTTGGATGGGTTAACTCTCTGGTATCCCAGCAAGATTGAAATACACATCCTTTTAATAGCCATTTTTTTTTTAATTTTATAGCAAGTACATAGCAATAAATGACTTTTGCTCTTCTACAAACAGCCCTACTGCAATCAGCAAGCCCTACAATCAGCTCCCTGCTGATTGTAAAGCTGGACACTTGACTCAGCAAGAGTTGTGCTAAACTGTTACAGACAGATACCTGCATTCCTATTTGCAGCCTATTGTTGGTGAAAAGGATATACGCTGGGGTTGAAATATGTTATGTTGGTCTAATATGTTAAATTGACAACATATAACAAAAAAAATAAAAAAATATATTGAGAATATATATTGACATTTGCTTTGTAATGCAGTGCTATTACAGTACTGAAAATCAGACTATTTTAAACAAACTCCCTATGGTGCTTACCTCCACATAAACCTGCCCATTTTCAGCCACCGAGAAATAGTTCTGAGATGGTGTAAGGAACAGATCTGTTTTATACAACTCCATATTAAATGTAACATTGTTTATTGCTGCATCTGGGTGAGCAAAGATGAGATCAAAGGGGGATGCAGTGTCCTGTGGCATTGTACAGTTAAACTAAAAAGACAATAAATTAATATTAGGTACTAATAAAATAGAGGTAGAAGATTGAAAGTTATTTTTTAACACAAACACAACAGTTTTATTTTAGGTATTCATTTCTGAATTGCTAAATTAGATATTTTATAATGTCTTCCAAATCTTCCTTACAGATTTACCTATGAATTTGCATCCCATAGTAGGGTGTGCAGAACACGGCTGAACTTTTCATTTGATATAGATGTACAATTCTAATTCGATAAGCATCATATAAATTGAAACCTGAGAGGGTAGTTGGCTAATTTTTTGCACATCAGACATAAGAACTTGTATTAAAAATGACACTCATTTTATGTCTGCCCCTTAAAAAAATGTGGAACACAGCCCAATTACATACATTGAAAAAGTAATTTCCCAAATTATAGTTTATAAAGATATATTTCTATCTGTATTTGTCATCCAATGGAATACATCTGCTTATAGTACACAGCATTTATGAGTATCGACCATGTTTTCAACAAAGCCAAATTACACAACCCTTTTCATAAACTTAAAAAATTGTTATTTTCAAATGGCACCTCCAATTCTCTATGGTAATAAGAATTTTTAGCACTAATGGGCACAACTTAAAAATCTCCATATGCATTACTTTGGATAAATAATACAAAAAATAGCATAAACGCCAATAATAAATTAGATGAATCACAGCGACTAAATGAAACACTAAGTGTTCAGATTCTAAAACACAGACTCACAGAGCAAACAGCAGTTCTAGGGTTTGTCAAAATGGTCACAACTTAGATCAGGCAATTGTAGGGACCCAAATAAAACCTGGCTGTCTATATGTACTATACAACCTATGTACAAACTTTTGGCTGGCCAGGCCATTCACATGCTCAAAAGTGGCAACTCTGTCTAATATTATGATTCTAATTAAAACATTTAAAAGGGAAGTAGCTATAATTGCTGTTTGGAAAGTCAGCTTCTTTTGTCTTCCTGAAAAACACATACCACCACAATTTCAGGACGCTTCAAGTACGGAAGACCTATTTCAGTTTCATCTGTGTCTCCTGGAAACCCGCTATCGCCAGATTCCAAATCCTCGTAATCACTAGGCCAGCCACTTCCCTCAGTGGGTGGTGATAGCTGTATAACAATCTGGAACATCACAGGAAAAGCTGTCAGTGTGACCGCTTTCACAAAAATTAAAGCATACATAAATGTTTTCTGCCTAAATGAGTGTACTTTATTATCTGATTGCTTTTCCATTGAGCATACTCTTTTTAAATTGGGGAAACTCCGCACAAACAAACAAAGTACCTAAATGACCAACAGGCAAGGTCATAGGAAAAACAGAGTGTTTGGGAGCATGTGGAAACTATGAAACTAGTAAGAGAAACGGAACATGTGTTTTTTATACATTCGGATTGAGCTCTGGGGAGGAAGCTGCCCTATCGTGTGAACAATACTTATGTCAAGAGAAAGATTTCGATTTTATTTCAAGCTCAAATATAGACATTGCAGGAGATTTGTTTTATAGACCAATCAATGGGCAGAATAAAAAGTTGGCCCAGATAAAGCTCCATTTCAAGAAATGTTTTTGTGAGATATATGTAGCTGTCAGCCACATCTTTGTGTCTCTTAGCATCCCCCTGTAAATACCTCGATGACTGGACACCTTTTGTGGGGCTGAAGTCAAACCCCAAATTGCTAAATGTATATCATTTGTTAATGTGGTTTAGGCACATTTGTTTTAATTATTAAGGTAGATGGCTGCTGCTTTAAATATATATACATATTTATTATATGGCAAAATGTATGTTTGAATTATACAGAACAAAAATTCTAATTGCAGCCATATGTTTCATGTCTCAAAGTAATGTCTAAACAATTGTGAAATATGGGGTTGTTGAGCAACTATATATATATATATATATATATATATATATATATGATCGTCCTTGAATCATCAGATTATTGGCAGTTAACCCTAATACCAAAGCTTTAGGTTTAATAGTGCATTATATTCTCAAGTGCTCATAGTACCCACTGACTATGGTTGCATATTACTTGTGTCGCATGTAAACTTTAAATAGTGGTTAATGATCCCAGGTTTAAATGCACCTATACCTAATGATGACCCACATATACTGTATGTTGTAGTGCACTGAAATGTATGAGTTTAGTGACACTAAACCACATTGTACAGATGTGTAAACAACATCTGAATAGGGCAGAATAGGACTAAAGCTGCATACACACCTGCAATTTTTCTCGTTGGAAAGGATCTTTCACGATCCTTTCCAACGAGAAAAGACTGCACGATGCATGAACGATGCTGTACATACAGCACCGTTCATGCTCTATGGAGAGGGGAGTGGGAGAGCGACGGAGCGGCACCCTGCTGCGCGCTCTCCCCTTCCCTTTCATTAGGATGGTCGTCGTCCATCGTCCATGGATCCGCCAGGACGGTCGACCGACTGTACACATGGCAGATTTTCGCCCGATAATTGGCCGATACCGATTATCGGGCGAGAAAAATTTGCCGTGTGTACGCAGCTTAAGTAAGCCAAATATAATGTTAGGACAATCTCTATGATAAGGCATGGCTTTACAAAGGCACTGAGTATTAAAAAAACAATGGTGGTTGCAATACCTATGTGAATCTATATTTGTCCCTTCCATCCTAGCCTATGACAATTAAAAGACAGAAAATATTAGATACACAACCATGTCTAAATACCATTATATATTTATATATACTTATTTTTCTTCTTGTTTATAGAAATGTCTATAAACAAATGTTTATAGTAGAAACCCTGCATTACACCCTTTGTAGGCTTAGTCTTGGAGGCCTCTATGGTTCTACATAAGTGAATTGTCTGTCCATGTGAAGGTTTATAAATTTTAATGTTTGGGTCATTAAATCATTGTGCCTCCCACAGATACATTTCTACATGAAACGTAAGTAAAGGGTATAATCATTTGCCCATAATAATTAGTGCCAAAATAAAATGGGTGGGAAAAATAAAAGATATGAACTTGCTGTATCAAGAAGGGTTTATGGAAGAAGAAGTGATTATCTTAGGATCCTGAGCTCAGATGTATGTGAGTACTAATAAGCTAAAATATTCATCCAGTAAATAAAATGGAAAAAAAAAAGATTTTTCTAAAATCAAGAAAAAGCTAATTCAACAAGTAAAGAGATAAAAACACAACATTTATTCCAAGAAAGAATCTTTAGGTATACTAAACCAAGCATAAAATTCTACACTGAAAAGACACTGCTTAATTTATTTCCACTATAAAAACTTATGTCTAGATTTCTTTTGAAATGCCTGAAATAGCACTAACAACCCATTAACTACTTACAGTATTATAGTAAACAATACTTGAGCCATCAATGGTGTGCTGTGTTCCACATTCCTCCAATGAAGACTCTAAGATAAAATGAGTGTCATTTTCCTGTGCTCTGCATACTGGATCGAGTAGAGAAAGCTCTGTCCCTATGTATCCATTGGCCTTAAAAAGGATGCAACAAGTCAATAGCTATGGCCAAAACCATGATTAAAAGTAGAAGGTGTTATCAATAATATTAAATATATACATGTTAAGTTCAAAGCCAAGAATACACTTTTTTCAGTTAACCAATACTAATATGAAACCTTTCTTTTTCCAATATTTTTGGTAGGGAAAAATAATAACACAAAGGCTCTGTTCACAAAGCTAATACAACAAGACAAGTATCCTTGTTTAAAAAAAAAGGACGTTTGTCACAAGGCTTTGGGCTTGTGTAGATGGTATTTGTTTGACATCAGTTTGTGAATTTATTGACAGGTGTATTAGTCTTATTTTTTTAGGTTGACTTGTTTAACTGGGTTTTATAATCCTAACGCATTGACTGATCTGATTGAAAAAATCCAGTCAACCAAGACAAAACAGTTATTTTTAGTTAAAATCCAAAGACAATTATAAATCTGTTTGCCTAGCTGAAAATTGAGATCCTTATCATTGTAGAGTTTTGTGAATATAGCCTAATATGTATTATGCCATCAAAATGTATAATTTTAGTACCATTTCAGAATATCCTAAACTATAGGAAATTGTCTGATATTGCGGTGGTAAAAGAAAAGCCAAAGGCGGATAATTGAGGACTTTCACCTTAAATCACCTGCAGAGGAACCAGGTACACAGGTACACTTAAAGAAATGCAAATATATGAGTCCTGGCTGTTTGAGCCAATGGCTTATCTATTTTTTAAATCGTTTCAACAAATAGGCAATCCAATTCTGCTTTTATTGTTTGCTTTCATTTCTCAGGTTTGTGACTTGAAAAGTACAGAAAAATAGACAGCCCGGCAGCTGACAGCTGACTTCTTGTGTTCTAATTCTTGAATCAGCTATTTCCCTGAATGGGATAGCTGATCTTTAGAACAAAAGGCTCATGATGTCATGATTGAAAAAATATTTTTTACATATACAGCATATCTAAAAGGTAACTAAGTTATCCCTAATCATAATCTTTTTTTATAATCGCTTTAAACGTTTGCTGTTGTCCTTTCATGTCTTAGCAACAATGACTTCTATTTGCTTGCCAATCAAAAATCTGTAGTTACTCATGATTTTGTAAATCATGAAATAAACCATCACTCATGTATTACACCCTTTAAAATGCAAAAACTCCTTATTTAAATGATTCCATTTACACATGAACCAACCAAATGGTATAACAGTTACGCACCTGTAGAATTCCTTTTTGTATGGCTGCTACCATCTTAGTCTCATCGCATTTAACAGACAAGGCGACATTAATGTTCCCCTGTGCCTCCTCTGGTTCTTTCAGCAAATCTCTCTCGTTCAGAAAGTCTGATGTGGGATCAAACTCTCCAGTTCCTTCCGAACCACTTAACTGCAGAAATTCTAACCATTTTGGAGGAACCTCTGAGTTGTCCTCATCATTCATTTCTACAATGAACAATTACAATATATCTAAGAACAGTTCCTAGCAAAGAATTATATATTAATTTTAACAATAGAACAAATCCATTACTATCAATAAATTGCTATTAAAAGCAATGTTATGCATAATTATGTCTAGGACATTGATGTGGGTATTGAGAGTCACGCACACTGTTATAGATGCAGTCATTCCACTTCAAAAATAATTAAATATTGGTTAATGTGTATCTCTAGCTAAGACATTTTGATTGGTCATGTGAAGAGGAGGGAACAGTGGAGTGAGAATAGCGGTCAGTTCAGTAGTGCCATCACCAATATCACTCCAACACTCATGAGACTGGCAGTCAGAGGCAGGCAAGTATACAGCTATGAGGCTGTGAGTACAGGAGTGCCTAGGCACCCTCATAAGCCAAACATTAAACTGCTATTTCTAAAAGTAAATTTGTGACAGAAATACATTTTCAGGGTACAGGTTAACCACAATTAACATTTTTAGATAACAGGCAATCCTTACTTTCTAGGATTTGTTCCATTTCAAGTTTTTATAATAGCACAACTTTACCTCTTAGGAATAGCTGTGTATGCTGTGATTTATCTGAGAACTGCCCCCCTCCTCCTCCCCGGGAGAAAAATAAAAAATCTGCCCTGCATCAGCAAGTTTGACAGTCATGAGGCCTGGCATGACTCTCAGGTTTAAGCTGTGTACACACTTCTAAAAATTATCGTTGGAAACGAACAGCGAACGACCAATCGGCCGAAAATCCTAAAATCAGACAGTCGTTCAGTGATTGTGCATGTTTCTGCAGTACACTTTCTCCTTTACATGTCACTTCCTGCATATGTCAAAAGATTGTATCTAGCGTGTGTACACTATTGGTGGATTATATTTGAAGGATCGTATCATTACAGCATGTACAGGATTTGTGCACAATACGATCATTCAAGTATAATCGTGCATAATCGTTGATCGATCGTAATCGTTTGTTGTGTACGAAGCTCTAGGGTGGCTAGGCTTGGCTGATATCCAACCGTTGACCCATGTTACATTTTATAAGAAGCTTGAACCAACAATTCTAGAGGGAAGATGCAGATGACAAAAAAATCCATTGGTGAATGGTTTTCATTTCTTATAAAACAATGCATTTTCCAAAAGTAGAATGTAGGAAAGATGCACTGGAACTTATTAAAGCTTTCAAGCATAAAGCCTATAATCGTGCTTCATGAATATGATCATACTGGGACCTAGCTCTTGGCCTTTGCACATTTATAAATTGTACAGTACAAAGTCTTGTATAAATAAACTAAGCATCTATTACTGAATCATACAAAATATAAACACATGCTGTAACACTAATCTGATTAGGGACTTTGAATTAAAAGTCTGTGGTCATGCAGAACCTAAATCCTTGGAGTAAAAAGCAGGAAAGCAAGATGTCTCAGATGTGTGTATATATATATATATATATATAATATATATAAATATATATAAATTTTTTCTACCGCAGTGATACTGCAAGCATAGGGCAAATGTCACCACCTGGTAAAAAATGCAACTCATAATAAAATAACGTGCAAATTCTGAGCTTTTTTAACCCGTACCTATGTCATCGTCAAGTTTAATATGGAACTTGTTTGCCACTGGTGCATGAGTGTAGGAATTGACTGAGTGATTTTTTTCAGAGGCCCACTTGATTATTTTCTCCTTCGTTGATGGAATGTTTGGGATCATCAGTTTGCTTGTTAGCAGAGATTTGTCCATTTCCTTGTCAAATCTGACACTATTTGGTGTCTACAGATGGAAGAGAAAATTGAAAAATCAGCAACAGCCTTGTACATACAGTTAACCAATAGAGAAAATGAGAGAATTCACATAAGGTGCAATTGATGAAGGAATCTGTAATGTGCCAGGTTGCTGTCTTTGTCAAAGTTTCAGTTACTCTTTACATACTAGACTCTGCCCACTATAATCTATATTAATCATTCTCCACCAAGGTTCCTCCAGAAGTTGTTAGAGGCTTTTCAAACTGTGGTTGATTGGCTTTCCATTTGATGATGCCTTTAAAGTTCTGGGACCATTATCTCTTATTAGGGCCAGTTATTGACATTTAGAGGTGTCTATAAAAGCGGAATTTCCACAACCACTGTAGAAAGAATTGTTTTCACTGACTACCACTTTAAGAGTCTCTTTCCTATTGACCACCTAAAAAATGGTTTTTGAATGTACACCTTGATACTGCATGTAGTCCCCTATATTAATGTACTGTATCAACTTTTATTATTTATAACACTGGTGCAATTTCTAGGTACTTGCCATATGTCAGTGTGAATATCAAAAGAAATTCAAAATGTAGCAATGGACAAATGGTGAACCCTCAAATAGTCACCTATGCACTAGTAAAAAGCTGTAAATATTTTTCTGGGCACCCCAAAGTGAATTCCACATAAAAAGTTTAAACAGACCCTCTTGCAGAGAACAGTTAAGATATCAAACAGCCAAAGCTGGAAATAAGCCTTTTGATCACTAATAGTAGGGCGTACTCAAGCCTTCATTCCCACAATAAGTGACCTCAGACTAGCTAGAAATTTCAAAAGCATAAAACAACTATAAGTTTGTACTTTCCTTGAATAACAGACTAAGATTAGATATCAACAATAAGGTTTGGTACCCTGCACCGTGTGCAAACAAAATATGCTTTGGTAACTCAATTACTAACATCTGTGAAAATATTCATGACCTTTCTCTGGTGTTTCAGATTAGAAAAAAAAATGGAGCTTTACTTCAACTGAAGCATAGACAGTAATAGACCCCCAGATAGATGCGCTATGCTACATATCCAGTTAATTGATGCACCGACTCTAGATTTAGTTTCAAATAAAATGCATCTCATTTTCAACAACTGTTTATTTTTTATGGTCTGGGATTGCTTCATGCAAATTGAGACATTTTTATGCTTGTATGGAAAGAATGTCAATGTGAATTTTATTTCTATGAAAGTTAACGTAGCTTATCCATTTCCATTTATCCCTCTTTAAAATAAATTAGAAGTACAAGTCTATAGTAGTAGCAGGTTTATAAAGCAAACAAATGTGTTTGAGGCTTGAATGATACTCAAAAGGGATTTTAGATTTACCCTATTTGCTAGGAACATTTTGTGTATATTGTATTCATGTTTGTTACGGTGTATGTAAATTTAAAATCTATTAAAAGTATGTTTGACATTAGGTAATGAGGCAGCACTTCCTGCTTCAGTCTGGCACTTCTGAGCCACTGTCTTGCAATTACCAGCAAGGTTGTCAGCTTGCTATACCTGCAACTTCAGTTGGCCATTCGGATGTCTATCAGGTCTGTGCATTTCTACTGCTATTGTAAAAGGCAGCCCAATGGCCAATTGAGGGAGCATAGCAGACTGACAATCCTAACTGCTATTTGAAAGCCGGTGGTGTAGCGCTGTTACAATAACAGAAACATGTTATTGGCAGGGTCTCCAAGTAAGGAACTTTGGAACAGATTTATTATTAAAATTGAAAACAGTAAAGAGTTTATAAAACTAAGCTGAAATATATATTTCAGTTTTATATAATGCTTACAGGAACAGCTTGAAAGATGAACGGTAAAAAAGACTAAAACATATCTACAATATAAAAGCAACCCAATCCAATATTATGAAATAGCAAAAAAAAAAATCTTTCATAGGATGAATGGTAATAAAAAAAACATTAATCTAAAACACACTGAAAGACAACTGCAGCACATGCAACAATACATGAACCAGTAAATAACAATGTTCCCAGGGATGAATGGTAATAAATGGAATATTAATCTAAAGCACATCAAAACAAATGCAAACTATGCAACATTACAAAAAATAGAAAATAACCTTTGCTATACTGATGAACACAGTAATGTAATATTGCAATAAAATTCATCAAAAGCATAAGCCTAACACATGCAACAATACATAAAAATCCCGAACATGTGACTGTAACCTTTAAATATAGAACACAAAAGATTTAGGCATGGTGCAATTGCCCGAAGCAACTTATCAGTTCTTTCTTTCATTTGGTTGCTTTATGAATTTTGCAGTTACATGACCCAGTTGGTCTAAATGCATTCAGATATAGGACTTGTAAAAAATTCAACTAGCTTTTTGCCAAAATGGGTATGGTTAATAAGAAAATTGTGGTCTAAGCTATGAACTTTCAAACTCAAGAGTTTTGAAAAAGGTTTTGAAAGGGATCACATGAAGTGATGTAGTCACAAATGGTACCATATCCAAGACCACCCTCATATCCAGGGCCAGGGTTACTGATGCAGCTGCAGTTTACCAGCTGTTTATGTTGTCAAAAAGATCACCAACTTGATAAGAAATAATATCCTACACAGTTATATACAGAACACTTACAACATTTTTTCCACAATTTTAAAGTATGTATTGGTTAATAAAAGTATGAATACATTACAAGGAAGAAGAAGTAAGAGAAAATTGTCTAAGATTTTGGTACAAAGTCCCTGGTGGTTTTTCTCCAGCAGAGTAATATATATATATATATATATATATATATATATTCTGGGAGGTTTACAGGAACTATAATATTTCACAAAGTTATATGTTTGGATCAAGTATAGTGTAGTGGGTTCTGCCAATAAGAATGAATGTATATATTATTTCTCCGGGTCTATATTTAGACTCATGCTGCAGTCAAGGAAATAAGCTTAGTAAACTGGTTGTACTGCTAGCACCCACATAATAGTTTTCAATGTGTCCTATTGCATGTTTATCTTTATTACGAGCTTATTATATAAAACTTATTATGGATAGAGTAGAGAAATATTAGAATTTCTCCAAATTAAGGGGCAGCTATTTACAGAAGAAGTGGCTATTTCAAACCTATCTCAGATCAGGAATTTTGGATTTTTACTCCTTTTATTTTGTTCACCAGTCACCAGGACAAATAGAGGGGGCAAATTTCTCCAGTGAGAGCACAAAAAGCCTAACACAGATCATGACCCCTAATCACCTTATATTCTAGCGTTATTATCACAGCTAAGTTTCTTCCATTGTCTTTCAGCTGAACTTATGTCATCCCTTTTCTATGGTTTAGAAATGACTTAGATATCAGCTAATTAAAATAATACAATGAAGTGAAAGTCTCGGGTGTATTGCTGGCCAAAAAAGGAGGCATAAATACAATAAAAGAAAATATCAGGCCCATTCTTACATGAATGAGTGCATATGCTTCCTTAAATATGACAATCTACTTATCTTGAAGGAAAAAAAATCAAACAGCACATGTTTCAAATAAAATTATTTGGCAGTCTACAGTAAGCCACAATGTGGAGATTTCCCTTCCCTTGTGAGTTAGCATGCCGTGCAATATTTGATACCTGCTGGATTAAAGAAAGCCAGTTATAAGTACTGTAGGGGTTAAGCATAGATGACAGAATCTTTAAGTGTTAAATGTTTTTTTTTTTTTTTTATAGCCAATGTTAATCATGAAGCACTGGGTCAAGAAGACCCAGATGGAAGTTAAGGAAAGCTGAAATGGAAACATTTAAGGTCAGACCTAGTTCAAGCAGTGCTGGAACAAGCCATAAGTACGATGCAGCAACAGAGCTATTCTCCATGGTTTACACTGACCAAAATAACATAAAGCCACATCAGATATAAACACTGCCCATTGGGAACATGAGAAATCCATCCCTCATGCAAGTTTCCACTTAATTAGAAGGCAACTGAGACTTGGATTACAATTTTATTGCCATTTTATTTTAAGTCACTGCCATTCTGCAATTTTTTTACATAATTTATTTAAAATGAATAAAGACAACATTCTGCATACTCAAGACTATTGAAGGGGAATAGTATTTTTTATGTGTGTTTATAAATGATGTTTTGTTTAAAAATATTATTTTTGTGTGTATAATACCTTTATTGTACTAATAAGCATTTATTACAGTACAAAGTGCACCCATGAAACTAAGGGGTTGTTTTTTTTAAGGAAAGTCAATATGGCTAAAACAAATCACTATATTTACATTACTCTCGGTATACCCCATTATTGAAGGAGAGGTTAGTTACAAATCTCTGACAGTTCATGTGACAGAGCTTTCCTCCAAAATTGTCCCCATTCATTAACTTAATTTTGGTTTTAGGTTCAAAAGCACGCATTGTGCAGGACATGTATAAAGCACAGTGCTATTTGCTTTTTATATGTGCCTATTTTTAAAGCAAGGCAATGGTCTTGGACCTTACTGCGGCCATAGAATATTTCAAATGTATACTATCAGTTTTACTGGGATTTGGTTTTAACTGCAGTGGGAATTAAGGTTTGTGATATCTGATAGTGGGTATAGACAGCATGACATCTGTTCAGCTTTATAGTATTACTGGTCTGTTCTAAAGTCTAAATATATGTATAGTTTGTGCTAAATAACCATAAGTAATTTCATATCAAAATCCACAAAGTGGATAGCTAATTAGTGCTGATGATAAGAATGGGATAACTTGGATTTATAAACTAATTCAAGAGTCTATAAATAAGTTAAAACCACAGATAACATAACACTCTAGATAAGTTTGGCCTTGCAAGGTGTTAGAATGTATGTTATTGTAAGTGAATTGCTAACAATCCGTCAACAAGTATAAGAGGTGAGTCCTTGTCATTGGGGCCATATTCAAAACAAATTGTGTTTCCAGTTTCTTCTTTTAGATATGTTGTATATTTAAGGATTATTTTTGAGTGTATATCAAATAACAAAAAGTTGTTTTCTTTTTATTTCTATGTTACAGATCACATGTCGATAGCAGAAGATTTACTGTCCACTCAGATTGTAAAGGAAGTAAAATGCGTACAATTTTTATTATTTATTATTATTTATAGTATTTATAGTATTTATATTTATATAGTATTTATAGTGTCAACATATTACAATTTGCTTTACAGAATCCATAGATTTGCCCTGACTATCCTTACAAGAAGCCCACAATCTAATGTTCCTACCAAAGTCCCAGTATAGAGTGTCAGGGTAATTTGTGGGAAAGCTAATTAATCTTTCAGTTCTACACACTGCAACTGGTTGATAAAGATTATGAAACTTATTAAAATGTGTTGGTCATGTGTTAAGTGATGTCAGGGTTCGCCTCCCAATATAATCCTGGCATCATGCTTATCTATGTGTAGCTAAAGTCTCAGAAAATAAACCGGCATTTAAGCTGGTTACCCATATTTCAGCCGGTGTGTACAAGCTCTGTAGAAACTCCTTCAGGTTTATCAAACCATGTAATAGGGCAGCCTATTTACTCAATCTATTTAGCCTGTAACTTTTCAGGTAGTCGCTTACACTGCATAGTTATTGGTAGATTTAGAGTGGAACTAAGGTCCCACTTTGAAAAATCCATGATCAGACATGTTGGTATTGCAGAAAGTAATGTCTCATCTGCGATATTTGTTCTTATTCGCCTGATCACCACCCAACGGTCAAATTTTACTGAGTTGTGCATGTGTTACATCATCCTGGCACAGCCAGAAAAAGAATGAAAATGGTGCTACCCTGCAATGGAATGGAGATAGGAAAGTAGGTCTGGATTAGTTCAACTTTAAAGGAGATTGTGTAGCACGTTTATAACATGGATAGTGTTCTTAGAAGTCAGATTATATCATCTGTGGATGTGCTTTTACCATATTCATACATGATAGCCCAAAAAATATGCTCTCAAAAAATATGCTCTCATTTAAAATAAAAAATAACACGCTACAATGCACTCCTCATAGCACAAATGTGCTCTACCCATTAATTTGTTAACTAATTTACCCATATACCTAACTGTCTTATGGAAAGATTTGCACTAAAAGATTTGCACTAAAAATATAAAAATCCTGTACTACTACATTAGAATGTGTGATCATATTTATTTTGTGGGAGAGTTTGTACTTCATAAGATATTGTACACATAAATATAAATATCAGAAGAAATCAAAAAAACATACCAGGACTTCCAGCTTGCCTGCAATATTGTGTGTCTTGATAACCCAGTTGACTGCCTTTTCACATTTTAGAATGAGAGTGAGACTCTTGGAAAATTTGGCATCTGGATTGAGTGGTCTGATGTCAATGATTATGTCCACCTGGAATGAACTAAAAGAATGAAACCAGAAGGAGAGATGAATTGCCAGTTATCTCCAGTCAGTTTAACATCTTCTGTTCCAGCATATCATCAACCAATTAAACACTGCAGTTCTTTCCAAATTGTAAAATGTGCTAAACAGATTGCACTAACAAATGGCAACTGATAAAGAACAGAATAGGGTGTCTTGGGAAAATAATAGTTTAAAAACGTTTCCCTAGCACCAAATGCCAGTATTTGTACAGAGGGTGTTCAAAATAACAGCAACACCACATTTCTATGTAACTATATGACCCTTAGCATAGCATAGCTAAGCTAAGCATAGCTTTTTTATTAGTTTTACTGTAAATTGATGTAGCAGCTATAAAGTATCTCAGTTAACACACTGATATTGTGATTTTTAAAGTAACATGAGTCAACTTACTGACTTTCAAAGAGGACAGTCAATGTTCTGGGGCCCATTATTTTATAGATTTCATGTTGTGAGCTAAACAACCAATTAAAAACCACAAAATGTTCTGGGTGAAAAGAGCACGGGTCTACCAATCACAGAGCAATGAGAAAGAAGTCTGCAAAGTCATTTCTTGTGGTTGGAGAAGACTTTAATAAGATTTTAATATTCCTTCCCATGTAAGCTGGTAGAGGTTTAGAGTGATGATGGCCCAAAAAGTGGATGGTAAACAGAATACAAGTAAAGTATTTTTACACTTTTTTCAACAAAGCCTCGGAAGTTCTGAAAAATGTGTTGGTTGAAGCTGGATTTTATCAATGGGTATCACGAATACTAGCTGTTTTATCAAAGGGCAAACAACCTGATCACAAAAAGGTGTCAAGTATACCCAAATACCTGTATTTTTCTATTAATCCAGTTATTAAATGTGTTGATCGACAGATTTTTTAAACCTTATGACCACTTTTGGATTTTTAGATAGAGTTTGCCACTTAAATAGTGGAGAACTCCATAGGCTAAAATGCAGATGACAGGTCTAAGCCTAAAGGGGCTTTTAAAAAATGTCATGAAGGCAAAGTAAACATGGCATAATACATACATACATATGTATATTATAATATTTATGATCGCCAATTAAGTGTAATTGCAGTATGGCTTTTTAAAAAATGTGGCATTATGAGAGTGGCAATCAGAAAAAAACAGGCACCCATTGATCTAAATACTTCTTCATCTATATTAAAGTAAGTTGATTGGTTAGTAAGTAACTAACCCAAGTGCTAAAGGAACTTAGAGCTCTTGACATTCTAAGTCACCATTAAACTAGAAATATCCAAATTCAGTCCTTGGTTATTTAAACAAATAATGAAAGAATTTAATTTAAAACACATAAAACCAGAAAATGTTATAATATTGCAGCCTAAAAATATCAAAGGGTGTTTCTTGTACCAAGGCAACCAGCTGCATGGTACCTCAGATTTAACGTCCAACAACAATTAGGATTTGGCAATGCAATCCGTACTAGAAATGAAAAGCATATGTGGTACTTTGACTATCTTAATGCCACCAACTCTGGGAAACATTGCTTGTGTGGACTAAACTAAAATTACACAAAAATAGAAGCGAATATTTAAGTCAGGTCCAAATCATTCCCACTTATACACGTACAAAGCCCATATTCATGTGAATGCTATTGAATATTTTATTTGTAACACGTTAAAAAAAACCTTCTATACACTATATACATGTGATGAACTTCTTTCTTCACTCTCTGTAGGTAAAAAATGTATAAGGAATATAAAAACTGACTTTACTGTTTAGGTAATTTTACCTGTGTGATGAGTAGCTTGGAGAATCCAGCTCAATTACGTGGACCATTTTATCTTCACTTGACCTGATGATACAGCCCTCTGCAGGTTGAGGTTGCACATACTGAGCAAGATAATTCAGAGACATAAAGTTCTTGTCTATTCTGCATGTTGCAGGAAACTTTTCATCTAAAAGGAAAAAATATATATCATCTTTTGTATAAATGGAGATGTTACAGCCATGATCAATGTATTTTCTAGATATATCAACTAAATATGTTAAGTATACCAGTTCCCAGGTCTCTTAAATATTTTTTGTTTGCCTCTAAAACGTTTAAAGAGATCCAAAAGACCCTGTCATTCATAACAAATGGTGTGTCACAGTCAAAGGAACAACAAAATATCTTAAAGACAAATACAATATTTGACTAACCTTCCCCCACTTTGATGTCCATTCTTTTGGTCATTTTGACTTCAGTGAATGATGTTACAGCCCCGTAGTTCTTCTGGGTCCATAGTAACAGGTGCTCATTCCCAGAGGGGAGAGGTCTTTCTTCTGTTTGTGCAGATAATGAGAAGTTACCGGCTTCATACTGGACAGTTGAGCCTTGTGATACCTAGAAGACAAAAATATGATGTAGTTACTATAAAATGACACATTATGGTAACTTGTGGGGAGTAACACATTAAATGGGGGCTTTCTATGTACAAGTACACAGCAGTTTTGGCTTTACATTGGCCATAACCAGTTGGGGAAATGTAGACCCCTTTCATAATCAATCCCTCCAGTGCATGCATAATGCTTTCAAATTGGCATGTAAAGCTTTATTTAAAAAAGAGGAGGCAGATATACACCAATCAATGCTTTAATTTTATAAATATTTAATTCTCTAAATACCTTCATCACTAGTTTCACTGAGAGTTAATTATTCTCTAATCAAAGAGACCGTTTGCTTTTAGACCGTCTTTTTCTAATTAAAAGTCAGGCAAAACCATTCAGGGCACATAAGGAGCAATGGGGAGGGAAAATGAATCAACCTCCTTCCCTAAGCTACCAAACTCTGCAAACAGATTTTTTTTCAGCAATGCAAACAAATCTATGGTTTCGCCTGCAGGCTAAAATTGAGTTAAAATGAAAGATTCATAAACAATATATCATACCAAAAATGTAAACAACGAGCTAATATTCTTAAACATGTCAAGGATGAAGATATATCTTGATATAACCATCAGCTTTTAATTTATAAATGGAAATTTTTTTCTGAACACCTGCTGAATTCTAGCATTTCTCAATTACTCTTGAGAATTGCAGACAAGGTATTTTATCAAAGATATCACACACTATTATTTTGAAGCTCTAAGAAAGTTAAAACATGAATCAGATGTTATGACAGCATCAACCCTGACTGTGGTACTAAGCAATGAGAAGTCTTGTGATTTTTTTTGTTTTGTTTTTTGTTAGGTTGTGAAAACCTCAGCAAAAACAAAGTTTTTGGCACCAACGTTTACAATTACATTAAAGAACCCACAGGATTAATTCGGCCAATTACAGGCTTAGGCTTGGGCAGAAGGGTATTTTTTGACACCAGAAGTGTTGAGGTTGACTGCTGACAACAATGGCACCTAAGCCCTGGTTATCAATAAATCAAACTGAGGCGGCTGAAATTCGTTTTGCCAAGGCATCTGCCTGGGTAAAATTGCTTTGTGGCTTTTCATAAGCCTCATGCAGAATTTCAGGGCAGTTTGCCTACTCACTTATTTCCATAGACTTGAATGGGACTGCTTTTCCAAGTGGGTGAAATCCACTCATCGGTTTGGAATACAAAAGCAGGAGAGCTGATTCCATAATGCAATGAAAAAGGACAATACAAATGCTACATAAAGTAGTTACTGTCAACTGCATACAACAAATGTGTGAAAAACACATGTCAAAACTGATAGTGAACTCTCCTGGACACCTAGCAATTGAACCTAAGCATCACTTAAACACAATGAATTGTATAAGAACTTGAGTGATCCAACAAACCTGGAACAAATTTCTAATAGCAAAAAGTAATTTTCCCTACTAGTTGGGAAATGTTTCAATCCTCGACCAGATCTTTTCCATGTTTGCTGGATCATCCAGGTAATCTTTTGCTAGTCTATCTTCTCTATTATTGGAGAGCTTTAATAAATCAGGAATATTGCAGGATGATTGATGGTTGTCAACCATCTGTCTGAACTTAGCCTGACCTTGGGATATTACCATTTATTCAACATTCCATGTAAGGTGACATTTTATGCTAAAGATGTCTGTAAATGTATTGCAGAGTAGGGGAAAGGTTCCATAGCGCTTTCTTGTTTCTTTTGTCTTGATTCAAATATGCGAAAGAGTATAAGAACTTTCATTCTAGGACTTGAAGTATATACAGGAAGAATCACCAGGTGAATAAAGGAAAAAACACCTGACATGTGGTAAAATACAATATATATTAGATTATATTTTAGGTTTTGGCTTTAGATTCACTCTTTGGCCAAAAAAGTGCTACAATTTGGGTTCTAATACTACATTATTAATTGCATATGCTGAATTTATTATACAGAATATTCCAAAAGAACAAGTTGGTTGCTTTTGTCTCTAGATGTATTGATGATTGCTGTAAATGGAATGATCCTACAAGTACTTGTACATACATACATTTAAAGCCATTTATAGGAAACTGACTGGGTAACAATATAACACTAAAGCTGCGTACACACTTCCAATTTTTGTCGTTGGAAAGGATCTTTCACGATCCTTTCCAACGACAAGGGAGTGCACGATGCATGAACGGTGCTGTACATACAGCACCGTTCATGCTCTATGGAGAGGGGAGGGGGAGAGCGACGGAGCGGCACCCTGCTGCGCGCTCTCCCCTTCCCTTTCATTAGGATCGGCTGTCGTCCATCGTCCGTGGATCCGGCAGGCCGGTCGTCCGGACGATGGACGACACCGACTGTACACACTGCAGATTTTCGCCCGATAATTGGCCGATGCCGATTATCGGGCGATAAAAATCTGACGTGTGTACGTAGCTTAAGGCCACTCTCCTGTGCTGTAATTACATATAATACCAAGTATACTGTGTACTATACAAGATTACAAGAGAAAAAGACTCCCTTTGCATACATAACAAAGAGACCACATATTCCTCTATGCTGTAATTACACATAATTGTGTGGGTAATATGACTACACATCCACTATTCGACATTGTAATTGTATATAATACCATGGGTACTGTATATGTACAGTAATAACATACAGCAGCAGGAGTAAATATTCTCCTTTTCCTCTATTAACCATGTCAGGAATATTGTTTTGAATAGTGACTTCCTAGAATGGTAACACAGACACATATTTATATGCTATCCATTGTTATATTCCCTTTTAGTACATGGCTAGTTTAACTACAGCACACTACCCTGTAGAGTAACTACACATAAGCATTCTATGTAATTAGGTATTGTAATATAAATATAAATATATATATAATATATATATAATAACTTAATGAGCAAACCCTGTGCTTAAACTGTGTGCAACTCTAAGGCCTTTTTTTTTGTTTTAGATAGAATTGGGCAAACAACATAATTCTGTCAAATTTGTATTACGGTAAAGACCTTTTTGGAAAAAATGTATCCATTTTTATGTCCTTGTACCTGCTGGACATGAACTGAGGGGAGAAGATGTCACTTTAACAAAAAGACACATATATGACAGTAAGGATTTACCTATTGTTTCTGAAAAAGTGGTTTATTTATTTATTTTGCAGTATGTCCCCCATTGTAGAGATTTTCCATCACAGACCACAGTATAAACCAGTTACTCCTCATGATGTTGGTATTCCATCAGTCCATCAGAGCTGATTGATATTTTAATGCATGTAATATGAATTACAGAGGGTGTAGGGAGAATATTCTATATGGTTTTCAGTAGAGGCCAGGACTCTCTAATAATGAGCTACATTTAAGGTAAGGCTGGGACTCAGCTCTAAAATAGAATTTATCGGCTACAAAAGAAAACTTTCCGCTTATTACGTAGCAATGGCAGGATGCATTTTCTGGCAGGAAAGTGATTTTTGCAGTGTTTTAGCTTGCTCTACAAGATCATTACCTTAACTGATTCATGAAATCTGATCCAGTGTATCCAGTTCTAATACCTAAACTACCTTAGACACTGGACAGTTAAATTGAGCATTGGCATCCTAAATATCTCAAGAGCTCAAATGACATATTTACATGTAAGTTTCACCATAATTGGAAAATGCAGTTAAGGTGTGAGCACATGGTGTAAGACTCAGAGGTGGGTTGGGCCATCTCCAGGAACTTGGGGGGATAGTTTGGCAGTATGTGAGTGATCTGATCGCCAGCATTAATCTGGAACCAACTTACTCACTAATACTTTGTGCTGTAATTACATGTAATATTTCTATATAAGACAACGTAAGTATTAGTTTCTTAGTGCTGTAGTTGCATATGTGACTATTACCACTACTAAAAAAAAATTACAGAAACCCAATATCTAGCAGCATCCAATCGGATTTAGATTGAAATAGTCCTCTAGTTATCTGATTGTAGTTATCTGTATTGTATTTATATATATATAATATATTTATATATTAGCATAAGAGCAGACTGCAGTCTAATATTACAGCCTGCCCAGAAGTGATCTTCATACTGAGTTCACAGTACTGGAAAGTTATATATGACATAAGAAAATGATATTCTTACTAGCCTCCAGTTATTGTATAAAAACAGCAATAATATATCAAAAACACTCCACTGCATGTCCCAGAACTGGATGAATTATACATCAGATAAATACCACAACAGAGGCTTATGTTTTCCTGGAAAGGAATACACATTCACTGGCCAACTGGAGGTGATACCGGCTCACGGGTCAGTTCTGAAATGTAATTATGGAATCATGTTACAAGATAAGAACCACCACTCCATCTCCAGCCATAGGCATCATATAGTGATCAACTACGTGGAAAGATTCAAGTGCTGAAAAACCTGGCTTGTGAAAAGTCTTCAATAAACAAGCAGAAATTTGCCAAATAAGGCAACTATTGTTTTCATGTCTTTGGGCATGTTTATATCAAACAATACAGAGAACTAAACAGAGATCATTTTAGGTCAGTTGATTGATTATTTGCTCACATTCGTACAATGCACACACCATGGCAGATTTCCGGATATGAAATGCTAGAAAACAAAATTATAATGAATAAACAAATATATCACAAAGTTTAAACATCAAATCAGATAATTATAGCCTAATGACATAAAACATGCATGCCTATTCCAAACAATGGTGCCCTACAAGTCCCAGCAAGCCACCTCAGGCAACACCAAAACCACATCTTCTTGGGAGCCAATTACAGATATATTCATTAAACTAGCACGCTAAATGGATCATAAAAAAGTCATGTTGTATTAAGAACGATATATTTATCCAGCAGGAAAGTGATGTCTGTGGGCTGTAGTGATAAACAGTCTGATACCATAACAACAAATGTAAACCATTTCTAAATCCAAAAGCAAGTCTGGGATGGAATGCACAAACCTCAAGA
This sequence comes from Pyxicephalus adspersus, assembly GCF_032062135.1. Classification (NCBI taxonomy): domain Eukaryota; kingdom Metazoa; phylum Chordata; class Amphibia; order Anura; family Pyxicephalidae; genus Pyxicephalus; species Pyxicephalus adspersus. The sequence goes on along the minus strand of NC_092865.1, from coordinate 29,269,870 downwards.
GGAGCTTTACGGCAGTGCTTCATGCAAGCGATTAAATATGAATAAAGAATTTTCAATTATAGCACATAAATGGTTTCTTCTTGTAGGTTTAAAGCAACAGAACTCTTTTTATACTGTTTATGAATGTGTTTGTCAGGTAGGGACAGGGTAGGGATGGAAAAAGTTGGTGAATAAATACTTCTCTTTGACCATCTTTTGTGGAGTTACATCATAGACGGCTAACCAATGGCAGAAATGTTTGACAACCAGATGTCACAGTGGCAAAGATGGCAGCAGTGGAGGACAGACCCTGTGTAACACAGCGCTGGAGAAGGATCCACTTGTAAAGTATATTTGTATAACTTGAAAGTATGCTCTACACACTAAGAAATTATGGCAAATGCATACCTCATCAATGAGTTTAGTTCTACTTTAAGCCCAACTACAGTTCAATTTTGTATTTTCTAAGGAGTTTTACAGATATACTCAGTATTTACTAACATGTTTCATTTGTCTAGATCTGATTGAAAACCCCAAAAAACTTTAGCTAAGATTTATCAACAGTTGAATTCACTTCAGTTTGACTAATATGACCATTTTTTGCTTTGGAAATTGGTTCAGAAGTTTAAATTACCATGTGTGTACAAGGCCCTAATATATGGTTACCAAAAAGGGGAAATGCAGCTGGCAATTTTGGTACCAGTGTCAGCAAGCCAGTGTATAGCTTCCATATACATAAATTAATTCCACTGGATACCATTTATTTCCTTTTGCAGTTCTGTTTTCTATGTAAGAGCACAAAAGCATGTTATCCTTGTTAAACCACAGCAGGAGAAAAGAATGGTTGGTGGTCCATTATAGGCATATCCTGGACACAGTGCTCCACTGCCCATGCATGCATGCATATAAGCTTATAGGATATGTGTGTGTGGAGAATATGAGGGAATAAGTGTATTTAGTGTATTGAAAAGAAAAATACATTTCAAGAGGTCTAATCCTTTCTTGTAATGGCCACATAAAGAATATTGTTAGTATAATTTGCAAGATTTTTGAAGCAGGAACACTTTGCCAATTTACATCTAGCTATGTATTCTCTCCCTAAAGAAAATGCATACATAAATAACTTACAGGAGGTTACAAAACCTTGAAAGGTTTCTGTCTCACTTTATAGCTGAAGAATATAGACTACAAGTGATCTAAAAAAACTATCAAAGTTGCTCACATATCAAAAACAATACTAATAAAGAGGGCGCATGTTCCTTCCCTGTTCCACAGCACATATGAGCGCCACTATAAACAACTCAGCGGAACCCGTATACCAGATGTCAGCAGAGGACAGGCCAAGCCATATTCCTGCCATCCTAAAGCTAGGATGTTTATATCTTCTTATGGGCTATATTATGTTTTGACCAGACCTAAATTTCTTATTAGAAATCTTGGCAATTGCAACGGCAGTAAAGAGTTTTGCTTCATCTGTCAATTCTATAAACTTTATTACAGCAGCTTAAGGTGATGGCATGATACCAAAACCATTTATTATTACTGGAAGTAAGTCAATTTCTTGGTTCAAAAAAAAAAAAAAAAAAACACAATTTCCACATCTGCCATTGAGGAACGATCATCTTACATCACCAGCAGCTAAGACAGTTACTGTGGTACAATGCAATGCATTCTGATTATACATTGGTCAGCTGTTAAATTGTTCAGTAAAACACTGCAGATATTAATAAAAATAATATATATATATATATATATATATATATATGTTGAGATTACTGAAGTAGGTTTAGAAAAAAATTAATTGGTTGCTTATCCACAGAACATTTCACATTTGCAGCTTTGAACAAAAAGAGTAAAAATACAACCTTATACAATCATCAGCACAAATAGATAGGTTAAAAATGCAGCCTACATATCCAAGGACAAGTAAATTACAATATATCACAAGCAGTAAATGGTGAATAACCGGCTTATAGAATTCCCTTTTAAAGCAAACGGCTGTGTAAAACAACAATGTAAAATTAAATTTAAAGTTAAAATAACATTTGTTACACTGCTATTGCTCATACAGGCACAGTGCATACAGTTAAATTCAAGTACCATACATCTTAATGAACTGATTATTACATCCGAAGATACCACTTCTGAACCTGAAGTTTAGCAGTAGTTGAAATTACTGCAGGAATATGTCAAATGTTTTTAGCCATGTTGATTATGAACATGCGCAACCATAATTCAGGCTTTCTTTTGGGTTTCAGTCTTAAATATAATTTACGGTCAAGGCGTTTTCATCTTAAATACATTTCATGATATTTGTTGTTTTGTGAAATGCTCCAACATCATGGTTACATCTTAAAAGGGTGACACATACTATAATAAAAAAGTCTGTAAATTGATACAGAGTGGAATGTTGAAATCTGGATCACAAATTGAGAAAAATGTCACAAAGTGGAATAGAACATCTGCTTCAGTTATTCAGATGACTCCATCTGAAATAACTGTCATAGATTTAATAGTGTTTTGCAGCAGGAAAATAAAAATTACTATTTTCAGTGATGAAAATTAAAAAAAATCACATTGCACTGTCCCTAGAACCTGCAGTATCTTGATATGTCCTGGATCCTTTTTATAAGATGTCAGGAGTGAGTGATACTTATTGGATAAATGGTCACTCCACAATGTCCTACATGTGTTACTCATTGAAAAGATTTAGCTACTAGTTGTAAAGATAACCTTGTGATATGTGCTGCCAATACTGAATTTGATTTACCCTTAATATATCACAGATGATGAAAGAGTCAACACTTAAATTGTTCTCTTTAGAAAGGTTGTGGCACAAAAATCTGGCTAGCGGTTGCTTCTTACTGTACAGTTAAGAAATTATTTGGCCACACAACAGAGGAACCAAAGGGCTTTTACACACACAGCTGAGGAACCAAAGGACTATTACAAATACATCAGGTCAACAACATATTTTTAACTTGGTAGCCCAATGCTAAAAATAGTTCTATGGGTGCAATGGTGAAGGCAAAATCTTTACATGGAGTATCATGTGAATCCAAGGTGAAGTGAAGATCCAGGGTGTTATTGAATGCTGTCTCGCTGCAGCCAAAACATGGAGTACATTTTTGAGAGACTCATCAAATACTAAAACTGTAACTTTCACAAGTTAAATTTTGCAGTTCAATATAGTAGAATAAATAGGTAACACTTGGTTGAGTGGATACAAGAGATATGCAAAACATATACACTGGCCTAAAAAAGAGCAGGCAACTACTGGTCTGTGGGGAGGGGGTCTCTAAATGATAGAAAATCACTGTAAAGAAATCTCTATAGTGGAAAGAGAACAATCTACTCATGGTCATGCAAACTTCTAAACCTCCTCAGATAAGAAAAAGGGACACCTTTCAGCACAAAGTGTGTAGGAAAAGCTTAACCTCCACCCCTCTCCTCCCATTTACAATTTTTCTTTATACCGTTTAAAAAACAAATAGAAATTTGTTGAATTTGGATAAAATTTTTTTGCAGTATAACACTTGGTTGTTGAAAAGCATCTATACAAAAGACCAAAATTACAGCTGAGGGAGGAAAGAAGAAGAGAGGGATTTTGTTCCAAAACTGGAACAGTTCCTCTTGATAAGGGGCAGTTGGAAGCTATGTATCCATCACGCATTTGTTGGGGGTAAACACTTTTGGAAAATGTGTATAGCATACAGTCAGTCATTTTGTAGGTCAATGTTGTTTATATTACTTTCCCATTCCAATCTACAACCTAGAGATGTTCTGTACTGCTGGTATACAGAATGACCTTAGAAATGTCATCTCCTGCTACTGTAATTGGATTACTGATTTTCTAAGACATCTGCACTAAGATGCAAGTCATATTTTAGGTGCCCCTTGCAATTGAAACAAAGGTTTTTTTTTGGGTAGATCCTCTGTGTGGTATTCCCTATTAGCAATTTTCCCAGTCATAATGATGACTGACCCTCCTCTTTAAAAATCTAGAAAGAACTTGGAGAAACTCAGAACAAAAAGGCTAGAAATCAACAATTTTTTTTACAGATTACAGAATTTGTACAGAAATGACTTAGATGGGATTTCTTCTCACAAACTGGAGGTACACTTAAAAAAAAACTACATTACACCTAGTTCTTTTTATCGTGTACAAAAGTTTGGAAAATATCACATTGCCTATTATGTGGATATTTTTCATGGGGAAATATCTGCCCAAATATTATCATTTTAAAAAAATAGCCATGGAATGAAATATATCTTACTAAAAATGAAAATGCCTGCACTTATGCTATCAGGAAACAACTGTACCACCTAAAACCACCAATAAAAGTTTGGCTGAAACCTTTAACAGTATCCTAACCCAAGTTCTTTTCTACAGCACTGAAACATGGGGCATTGTCTCAATCAAAATGGGAATTCAGTAGGCCCAACAGAAATATCTCATCTAAAATTTTTGAAAGAACCACCTCCAAGTCCATTGGAGTTCCTCAAACAGTACAAACATAAATTACTTCAATTTGATAAAGCTTACCCATACACTTTCCTTATGTCCCTGGATTCAACCCTTCATCTATCCCTCATATTTCCTTGGCAGTGCTAAAATTTAACTTGGTCCTGTCAATTAAGCTGTTTTGCTTTGATTTAAAGTACAGGCAGTAAAAAAATCTGCCTGTTTCGGAGCCACTCCTGCAGCTCCAATACCCACTGGAATTATCTTCATGACTTGGCTACAGATGTATAGCACACATTGTGAAAGCTTGGCTATTTTGTCTGTAAAACAAGAAAACAATAAACTATCAATAACAAATACATTTTCCAGATATTTTACTTTGTTTGATAATAATTGCTTCTTTCAACTGGACACACTCTTTTCCACTAGGCTACATGTCCTAACTGACATATGAATAGAATGGTAGAATTTCCTGCTTTTACTTGTGTATAGACAGCCTAAAACCAACCAACAAGAAGCCTATGCCCAAAAGTCTTACACTATGCTGAAGCCCATTAATGCCTCAATGGAAATATCAACTTTCTTTACAGCTGTACAAAGTCAACACTAGTTTAACTTTATAGTGTATTATGTCACATGATAATCTCTGCATATAATCTGCAAGCTATGTAAACGGAATGCCTATATTAAAATAAAACTATCTACACTGTTAATTATGGTAAGAGCCAATACAAACACTGCTTGTCCTTACATAGCATGTCGAACTAAGCAGCTAAAAGGGCTCCATGCAGCTAGGTTATAAAAACCAAGTTAATTCATCAAAATGTGAAGGGAACCTATCTTTATAAAGTAATAAAGACATTATTGATTTAACACTAGAGAAACATTAGATACTGCAGCTCTGTAAACTCTGGAATGAAATAATCTATCATGTTAATCCAAGAGCCTGTCTACTATGTATGGAACTATTACTGAAAATCAAGCCAAATGTATTTAGAAAATAAATTATCCAACAGAATCAGAGCTATACCACAAACACACAGTACAAAGCTCTATTTAAACTCCAGAATGTTATAAATTAGAATAGCATATCCCTATTAATATCAAATAATAAATGATAGTTGGACTTTAATGCACAATCTAAATGCCACTTTTTAGGCAGATTTCTGCATAAATTATGGAGTACACCAGGAACTGCCCAACCTGGGCAGTTATCATTCTTCACCTTTCAAAGACATCTTTCTACATGGGATTTCAGCTAAGATAATTGACCATATCCACCATAACCATGTATGTTGTGAAAAGTTACCATAGACACCATAGCCATGTATGTTGCTCAGTTTTGCTGAAATAAGCTGTTATTATCTATTGGATATCTAGAAGACTCATTATAAAAGATTGTCAGCTGTTCATAGTTTTGCATCTCCCTTTACAAGAGGTTGTTTATCACAGAACTATGTAGAATGGATATCATATATCTTCAGCAAGTGGCATAAGAAAATGACAGTGGAGCCCTGAACTAAATTGACTTGCAGTGAGTGAGCCGTAGCACAAAAATTGCACTTGCAATTAGCCAATGTACCTAATTTCATAACCTAGGAAACTGTAGGAGGTATGGACATTTTTGTGGCCTTTACTGTCATTGGCATTCAATATTGTATGACATAATTGTCAGCTTGACATCTGGACCTGGATGATTTTAACAGAATTATGAGGCTTTTGAGCAAACCATGCAAACAATCAGATTTTTGTCTTCTGCTATTTCAATTAAAACTTGAGATTGAGACATTTCCTAATACAAATGAGGTTTACATTGGTTAGTACCATTACACACTACACACCACCCTGCAGGTTTAACTAAACTTACATCAGAACTGTCAACAGCAAAAACATCCATCTTGCTTATAAATATTAAAATTAACCATTAATGCATCTTAGGGCCCCTATTACTTTTACTGCTTTGCATCAAATCAAGCTAATGATTATATACTACTCAGTTCCTGTTTAATAAGCAATTTACACTTCTACAACTCCTGGCCACTTTCATCACATTCATTCTAAACCTGCCTCGCTGTGTGGAAACATTAATAGCTGCAGTTCCTATGGGCTTAAAAACTGGCAGTGCATTTACTCTTACGCCTCACTCCTCTCCTAGTGGGGCTCGAGGCTCACATCTGGATCTATTTAAAAAGTGATTCTGGAAATATATCCTCCTGACTTCCCGTTAAACGCTAAGCACAGGAAAACAAATGGCACTTGTTTTTCAGACAGTTTTGACAGCAATCCAAGAAGTAGACCAGGCGATTGCCTGGCTACAAGTCACTGGTGAGGGTATCATGTTAACCAGTTTCCAGCATAGGATTGGGAATAGAGGACAGCTTTAATGTTTACTCGCCAATAGTAGTTTCTTGGATAGAAACAGAGAGCAAATCAGTCACTTCTCTCCTGCAGTGAATAATATAAACTACAACCAGTTCCAGATGGCAAGATATACAATCCAAATAGTCTTACAATGTGTTTGTTGTGGATTTTCTATAAATTATGTACAGTCATCCAAGGAGCTTTTACTCCAGTCTTACCCCATTATGGAATGTATTATTATTTTTTGTTTATTCTGAAAGCAAAAATGAATGCATTGCTTACACACAGAGAAACCAATTATTGGATAAATATTCATGGGGCTGGTGCCTTTCAAATATTAAGCAATTACCAAATGTACAGTATAACCTGGATATAGCTTGAGACATAGGTTTCATTTTTTATGGAAGTTTTACTAAAACTGACTAAATTGAACACATTGGTCTGATTTATTAAATCTCCCAGGTATGGAAAAGACTAGCATGGGAGAGTCTGGATAATCCAGCAAACCTGAGATGGATCTGGTTCAGGAATGAAAACATTTGCCATGTAATAGCAAATGATTTTTAGGAAACCCATTCCAGGTTTGCTGGATCACTTAGGTTCGCCTATATTCGTGTATTTCTCCAGCCTTGGGGAGCTTCAATAAAAGCTCTAATAAGCTCTATTATAGTAATAATATGCACACACTTAAAAAAAAGCATGTCTAACAAACAGATTTTTATTTTATAGTTTGTTATCTGGATATTTGGTATGAAGACAATCTAATATACATATCAAAAGTGAGCCTGTCAACTGTTTCAAACTTGTCAAAGTATAAAACTTGTGAGATTACCATGCACTATGTGATATTACCTCTTCGAAGACATCATTTTTGTTCCTATTCATTTTGGTAATTCAATTTTTCTATTTAAAAAATTTGTTCATGTAATAACAACATGAATATATGAAACACAATGAATAATGTTTTCTGGCATTGGTATTAGAAAGAATCTCATGTTTTCATCCCTCTAAGCTTCAGAAATTATTATTATTGTTAATTAATAAACTGTATTTATAAAGCTCTAACATATGCAGCGCTGTACATTAAACAGAGAAGCACACAACTATGACATATATTGAGTCTGTTTAGGCCAACCTAAAATTGTTCTTTAAAACAAAGATAATACTGTGATCCTTTTAGAAAAAGCCAACAAACTAAACATTCCAATTCCACATAATAGATGTGTAACAGAGAAAGTTAAAAACTGGATCAAGCAGTAAAGCTTCCTGCTGTTAAGGCCTCAAGCATACAGCCGGATATAAATAAGCAGATGTCCACCATTTATTTTCTTTTGGTACATGACTGTGTATTTATGCACAGCACTCAGTATTGTTTTATCACAGGCCAAAATCAGAGCATGCTTGGGCTCACTTCACGTTGTTTTTTCAGTTTTATTACAGTTTACAATAAATAACTGCAATCATAAGTATGTTTCGTTAAAACACACAAAAGTAACTCTGAAGGTAGGATAAACAAATAGTACCATGGAGGTACATCACAGGGACCCTATTGTGCATTGTCCAGAATAATAAAACTTTTTGTATACTGAGATCATTACAATAACAAGAAAAGTTATATTTATGTGTGTATAGATAGAGATAAATCCTGTAATATTAGGCACTTCAGTGATGTAACAGGTTAGATATGGAGTAGCTAATAGTGAAATCATCAATTTTTCTCATTGGCGGGACAGCACATGTCATCCAGTCCTTGGACTTTCAAAGTTATTAAACAGGATTTATATGGCGCCATTATATTACACAGCGCTGTAATGCTAATGACCCAGCATATTTTTTGTACTCCATTCCTGTCACTATACACCCTGATGAATGGCTGGTGAGCCTTAACGTGTTGTACTTGTGACTATAACTATTGGACTTTTTATGACAGGGTAGCACTTTCTTATTCAAATAATTATTTTAAGATCTGAAATCACCTTTAGGAGCTTTTGTTCATATTTATACTTTCAACAACAACACAAGATCCAAAAAGCTCATTCTATACAATGGCAAAGTGGGATTTCTAACTCAAATTTCCAACTTCTTTGTCCCAGATCTCAGTCCTAATTTCCCTCCTACCAGCTCCTACCTCTAGCTCTATTAATTATCCAGTCATCCAACACAGCCTATTACAAACACTACATACATTCTCAGAAATGTTCAGGTCTATCAGAAAATCAAGACAAATCTGTTGCACTAAATACAACCCTTCCATGCAAACTCCTGACCTTTATTAAGACCTTTTGCCTGTGAGTGTAATAAATAGATACCCACATCACTACTTCCTACTCCCTCATGTGGGAAATCACCCCCTTCTGATAAGTTTCTTTTTATAGCTAAAGTAATTCTAAAATCATACAGTATATTATACCTATTTAATGTACAGCGCTGCGTAATATGTTGGCGCTATATAAATCCTGTTTATTAATAATAATAATAGATAGGCAATATCAATATCTTTAAAACAACATTTGTTATCATTTATTATCATTTTTTTGTCTTTCCCATGCAATACAATATCCAGTGAATGGTTATTTAACAAACTCTCTAGTATCTTTCCAAAAATAAGTTAAACTTACAGGTTCTGGTAAAGACTTTGCTCCCTTTTTAAAGATAGGTACCACATTGGCCTTATGCCAATACATTGGTACCATGCCAGTGGTTAAAGAGTCTCTAAAAATTATAATGACAGATCAATGCCAGTCAAATTAAAATGTTTAGTCTAGACTTCTAGCTGAGGACTATAATGGAAAATTGTCTCCTGTCTTATCTAGGAGAAATAAAATCTCTTAAACACAAATGTCAATGGTAACATGGGAGTTACAATCAATGCAGCCAACGGCACATCAAGAAAGCTCTGTAAAGACAGCTACACTCTTCTACATATGTATGGCTGATCTACGGTCAATGTCAAAGTCTCAATACTAAGATGGGAGATAAAATATTGAAAAAAAAAGGAAAGAAATATGCTTTCCTACAATAGGTGTGGCTGCAAGCCTACAAGGATCCACATTTTAGCTTGTAGTCCTTTTTCAGGCATGGGAGAAGTCTGTATTGACCCGCAATGGGTGGTAATCTGGACTGAAGCCTAAGATAGTCTGCAGAGAGCTTGCAAAAATAATGCAGTTTGTGCATTGTATGTGTGTGGCCTGACAGTAAAAGTTATTTTGCTTTTGTAAGCAATAGAAGTACTTAATAAATGATAATGTTCACAATCTTTAACCAGTGCCTTTATTGCTGTTATTAGACAAGTCTTCAAGTGGAAACCTCCAACAATGTGAAGTCCCTGAGCTCCCTCATTGGAAGAGATATCTTACTTCATTCTTGTTTTGGGTTTGGGATCTTCAGCCACCTTAGCTGTGGTGGCACAAATCAACTTACACATAAATAGGATTATTTTACTTTGGAGTTTGTTGAAATTGGACTTGGAGTATTTTAAAGGAGAAAGTAAGAGTACTTTGTTGCAGGAGAAATGAAATGTGTCTCCTCTGCTGGTAAAAGTCTGCCCATGCTCAATTCTTTAATTTTAAGGTTAAAGCTTTTTTTTATTGCAACAATGCTGGATCACATGGAAAAATCATTCTTTATGAGTATGGGGGCATATGACAGCCTTATATCTTAGTAGGTAACTGTGCAAATATCAGGTCTTTGCAATTCCTAAAACTGTTTTTTCTTTTAGTGGGAAGCTGTGATGGCAGAGGCACAAGCAAGTTTCACGCCGTTGGAGTTACGGGCCGTCATGAAGTTTTTGTTTCTCCAGGGAAAGAAATCCACACTGAGATGTCAAACACTGGGGTAGAAGTGTCCTTCCTACAGCACTGTCAAAACCTGGATATCTCATTTCAAGACTGGGCATTTCACCATTGAAGATGAGCCCCGCAGTGGGCACCCCAACTTCAACTGACCAGGCAACCTGCGATGCTGTCCATGAGCTGATTATTGAGGACCGGCGAATATCTGCAAAAAAGATAGCCCAGATACCTGACATCTCATGGGAGCTTGTTGGGTTTGTTATTACCACTTTCCTAGACATGCGCAAGCTTTCAGCGAAGTGGGTGCCGAAATGCTTAAACAGTGATCAGAATAAGTAACGAGTTGAAGCATCCAAAGGCCCATTTTTAAGGACTTTTTGGCTGGGTTTGTGACTGAGGATGAAACCTTGCTCCACATCTATGATCCTGAGTCAAAGGAATGGCCCCACAGCAGGTCCCCGCGGCTGAAGAAGTTCAGAACCCAGAAATCGGCTAAAAAAGTAATGGAGTCCTGGGACAAAGACAGTATTCTGTTGGTAGACTACCTACCTCAGGGCTCTAGTATCACTGGACAGTATTATGCTAACCTTCTAGACCAGCTGAAGGAGGCAATTAAGACGAAACGCCATGGAAAGTTGACCAAAGGGGTCCTTTTTTTGCAGGACAATGCACTTGCGCACACATCCAACGTTGTGGCTGCCAAATTGAACACCCTGGGTTTCCAATTGGTCCACCTTCCCCCCAACTCACCTAACCTGGCGATTCGGACTATTATCTGTTTCCGAATTTGAGGAAATACCTGAAGGGGCAACGTTTTGAGTACATTTCTGAAGTCAAAGATGCTGCTGAGAGCTGGTTTGTGGCCAACCAAAGGACTTTTATTTGAAAGCTCTAGAAAAGCTGCAACTACGCTGTACCAAGTGCATCAGTCTCAGGGGGGGATATGTTGAATAAATGTGTTATTTCATAACTCTGGCTCTCTTCTTCTTCATAGAACTTCTCAGCACCCTCTTGTAATTCTTATTAGTTTGAATCTGCTTAAAATATACTATATTATAACAAAGACTTATGTTTTGTAACAGAAATAAAACTATGTGTCTTGCTTATTTCTAGCTGGTGCCTGTCTAGAGGATCAAGATCCACATGTGGCCCGCCGAAAATGTAATTTATACCAAGAATGATTCTTATTAACTCATATTAAAAAACCAAGCCACAATGTGCTCTGCAGCCTGAGATGGCTCTCTTCCCTACAATGCACTGTATTCCAATACATTTGGGAGAGAGGGTGGAGTGCAATGTCTCTGCTCCAGAATTCTATTCTTTTTTTTACCACAGGAATCTAAAAGCATACTTGTTGGAAGCCTCCCTTCATCTTTATTTCTTTGTTTAAAATAGAAACCATTTTATACATGTATACATGTTTTCTTTCCGCATTATATATAAACATCCCTATTTATTGTACAGCGCTATATAAATCCTGTTTAATAATAATAATAATAATAATAATAATTTCAACAAACACATGAATTAAAATATAATATTACCAAACCTGTAATACCTATCACTGCTAAGAGTTTTCATAGTAGGTATACATAAACAGTATTCCTAATATGGTGTACCACATTTTAACTTAAATATTGGTGTATGCTGGGGTAACAAGTACAAACTCCCTGACAATTTCCTTCAAAAGTTCAGCATGTGTTAATATACCTCCTGACTGCTTGGAGTATGTTTTCCTGTGTTTCTAAATATATGGCAGGATAATTGGCTTGATTCCCAAATTAGAACTAGTTCATGCCTTTGTGTGCATTTAATTGTATGTGACTCCAGTGGTACAGGAATGGTTTAATATTCTCAGTAGTGCTGTAAAATGGGTTGGCTTTATAAATATATGGGAGACACACAAAGCATATTACATTTATTTGGAATAGTAAGGTAAACATATATCTGTAGCCCCTTGCTTTTGCCTGTAACTAATAATAATCATTTATTAGCATTAGCACCAAATATATGGAAGAAGATTGCATTACACCGGGGCTGTTGGGAGAAATGTCAGGGTTATCATTTGCAAGGTAATGTCAGATGAAAGAAGTGTGACAACTTTATGAGCTACACAAATAAATCCTTGGCTATTTTTGAGATTCATGCTGGCTAACACATTGGAATTGTATTGAAAGGTTTATGAGTGAAACACACATTGCTCTGACCAATACACCAGAGTGCTGAACTCTGAGCCATAATGTCATCACCAGTGAGTTAGGATAGATATTTAATTAAAATCTTCACTCAGCTGCCAACTTGTACATAATGAAAATCCCCTTCACCTTTGATTAAAAAGTCTTTTATATCTGAAAGATCAAGACCTTGTCTCATAATCCTATGTTCTGTAATAAAGAACGACATGCTGTTCCTGTTGCCTTGAAAGATAGAATGACCGAATCTTCCCTGTAGTAATACAATTCCTGTTTAGTAACTGTAACCCTCAGATAATGCGATTAATATAATTCATATTGAAAATCTGTGCAAACAAGGAGTAATATAATTCATGCGTAGTAGGTGTAATTCTTGTTGAAAGTCATTAATATAATTCATGTTTGATAGCTGTAAAACACCATGACAAGTACAGTAATATAATTCAACTTTTGTTGCTGCAAAACCTGGTAGTAAACTAGAGGTAACTGGATACGATTCATGTTTAATAGCGGTATAAGCTGGGGAAATATAACAAAATTCATGTATAGCAGCTGTGAAAACTAACTGGAATGCAATAATTACAATATACAGTATGAAATGGAGATAGTAAACTAGAAATAACACATAAGTGTATAAAGCAAGCATATACTTTTAAGAGAAAAAATACTTTTCATGCCCATTCCAGCACTGTTTAACACAACTCAATTTGTGAGATATATTCCCCTGAATTTTGATGGGAAAGTCACACTTCCTCAGACTATCAATCTTCTGGGTTACCCAAAGCTCACACTGGTTCTTCCTGCTGACGTCAAGAGAAACAGTCAGAACTGCCACATTAAAGTTGAACTCCAGCCTTACCTTCAGTCTATTGTTCTTTTTTTTTTTTTTTTTGAGTGTCATAAAATCACACGTGCATGCACATTTAAACAATAAACCAGGTTTATTTTGCTTATAAACACTGTAATAACGTACCATCCTGATTGTGATAAGAATTTGCCTTGTTCAGTTTGGGTTTAGCAGGGCCTTCAAGTTAGATATTTGAAACTTTCAAAAATGACCTTTAGAGAGCTAGAAACTACTTTTATTTATTTGGCAAAACTGAAGCTCCTTGCTGATTAGAAATCTCTAGCTCTGAATCACTGGGGGAGTGTTGGACCAATGCAATGAAGCATCTGCATCCACACAGACAGGCAAGGTCCTTCCATGCAGAATTACTGGCTATTTTCTTATGGCTGTTTTTGGTTTATCAGAAAAATGAATGTTTTTGTTTGTTCACTAACCTTTTTATTGCACCTAGAATCTATTTAAAGGGTTTAATTAGAAAACTTCCATTGATCTTTAAAAGAAACATATAGGATATAATAATAAAGCAGCCTATTAGTACACATGTTTCAAGTTACAATAATGGAATTATTATCCATGCCCCACAGTGTTTCTAACCAAGCACATTTTTACTTATTATTGCTGTGCTCAGCTCTTTTATGTGAACTTCACATTTCTATAGGTTTCCTCTTCAATTCTGTTATTTTACTAAATGTTAAATAAGTTAAGTAGATAACATTAAATTACCTACTTTAATGGCCCTGCCTAAATGATACTGAGAAAAGTATCAGCCACATACTGTAAATAGGGCGTTGTTTTCAGTAAGTCGAATGAATCAAAAACACACACTAGGAGAAGTAGCAAAGCAGAATCATAAATTAGCAATAAAGAGGTTCTAAAAAAATAGTTAAAATGATTAGGTGTTGATAATGTACATAATGACTTACATTACCTGGATCTCTGTTTCATGTATATTTAAAAACATAATCGACTTTATGTTTCTTCTAAAATTCCACAGAGCATTTTGTTGTACTCATAAAGTCATGTTTTTCCTATAAAAACACACAGCAACTTTGCCCTTTCTATTGTCTGAAAAAAGAAATGACTAATGCAGAGGAACTTTGATCAGTCTACACAAAATTATTTTCAGCTGCTACATGTAATCACAGAGAAGAACTCCATATGCATACATTTGTAAATTGTACATATTCCCTACATCTACCTGTAAATATCCATCTATCAGTAATGTGTGTTCTTTACCATGGTGTTTGTGCACTGCTAGTAACAGTTGCCTATTCCCACTACTAACAATTACTGCTATTCTTTTATTAGCATGCATACTTTGGCAATGCCAAGATGAACATTTAGTATATGAAAGACAATGCAAGAATATTTATGCAATATTTAGGAGAAAAGTTAAAAAAATGACCAGGCATCCCAAATTTTCCCAATAATGACTCCGCATCCAGCATTGTACTGATCACCTGTAAATAAGATTAGTCAAGCACAAGAATTAAGTTGAAGACTACAATACTATGTATGTACTGAACTTGTTTTGATGCAATGTGGCAAGTGCTGCACTAGATATCAGTATTTGGAATATTTCAGCCTACCATGTGTGATTTTGATGAGGGGGCTCCTCTGAGTTTCAATAAAAATGGCATGACTGCACACCACACCAGATAGGCTGTAAACATTTCGTGGTCAGCAGCATATTCACAGCATATTTGAGGTTTGTGGGTAGCATTGTGGAAGGTAAGGGGAAAAGGCATGATCATATTTCATGTTACAAATACATCTCTATTGTAGAGACAACGTGTAAAAAGCTACAATTTTCTACTATCCAATTAACAAGTGAACTGTCAAAGTCAAAAAGTTTTCCTACACCTGAGTTCTGTGTAGTCCCCTGCAGAATAAGACAAGCATCTCCACTTCTTGTGCCAATTCCTTTCTATTATCACTTTTTAAATAAAACATTCCGAGTTTGAAATGTAGCAAAGAGGGTGCAACATTAGCAAGTATGTTCCAAAATAACCAATTATGGAAAATTGGGAGATGGATAGATTGGTTCTGTATAGTGAGGGCTAAAAAGAAAAATGAAACTTTTCAGCAAATAGGCCATGTTCCCTGTATGCATTTAAAAGTTTAATATTCAGTTTACACTGGAGTTTACTTTTAAGGGTACTGCAGAGTCAAACATGTCAATGTTTTTTACAGCCTTAGGAACACTGTGTTTCAATTACAGTGAAACAACCTGACATTTATTCCATATGCTGCTGCATACCATTTCTACACATTGCGAAATGCTCATATACTTTACTTACAAAGAAGAATCTTGGAACGTCATCTGCAAGCCTCTCAGTCTTCAGCTCCCACGTCACAGGCCGTGGGGAGTTTAAGATGAACACCAGAGGTTTCTGATGAACTGGGATTGCTGGGATTGGGGTTAAATGCAATGTGACCTGTAAACAAACATAATGAAACAAGATTAGGACATCTATTTTCCAACCCTGTGAAACGTTGCACACACTGGTACAGCTGTTCTGACTGCATTGCCAGATATCCATAAGGCACTGTATGAACCAAGCAGCAGTGAATACATTACTCCACAGACTAAGGCTGAATTTGCATTGATCGTCAGTCATGTAACCCATACTTGGTTTGCTCTGGGGCATTCGCTTACCCCTTGAATGAATGAGAGAATAGTAGGGCAAGCTAGAAGTGGGTAAGCACTTGCCGCTGGGGATACTGAGAGTTAAGGGGATAGAGCAGCCACCAGTGTTATCTTCAGCCATAAGACCCCTAGCATGGTAAGTAGATGACCATAACATTGCTTTTGCCAACCTATTGGTAATCTCACCTAAGAGCTAGCCAGTGTCACATTGAACAGCCAGCTATTCACAATTATAAATAAATAATCACTGATATATATTATCACATAAGTCAAATGTTTACACATCAGGATTACACATCAGCATTACCACATCAGGTTAACTGAAAGTTAAAAGCGTGTCTTTTTGGCTTAAATAAAAAGCTTCTGCATTCCAAATGGCCTAAACCTTAGATATACACATTGCATCTCTGGTCACCAGAGGCATTTGGTGTCAGAATCCGCAGACATTCTAAGGCTATTAACACATGCAATGGATCTCGTCTGATAACTGACTCAGGGCCAATATCGGACAAGAATCTTGCATCTGTACAGTGCTCTTCGTCAATCGTCCGAATGAGCTTCCTGGCAAATCCACTGACGAAGGACGACAAACAATCTCAATGCAAGTGAAGGGGACAAAGCGCAGCAGAGTTGCCACTCTGTCATTCTCCCCCTCCCCTTTACATAGAGCAGAAAGGTACTGTATGTACAGCACTCGTTCATGCATCTTACAATGGTCGTTGGAAAGGATCATGAAAGATCCTTTCCAACAACAATTATTGCCCATGTGTATGTAGCCTAAGTTTCAGACAGGTCCTGTCTGGTACATTTTTAGTGGGATAAGAGGATTAGCAAGGCACAACAATGTGTATTAATACTAATTTGGAAGCAAAACTTTAATAGAGAAAATACCAATGTGCAAAGTGTAGTAAAATTGTAAGCCATCAAATATTAGGCTACTACTTCTCTCACCCAATGAAAACTGAAACACTCCTAATAAGACTAGGTAATCATCATAGTTCTCAATATAAACTTTACATATTAAATTGCAATAAAGAAAACAACCTAAACTTGTATTAATTTGGCTATGCTAGATAATATCATAGGGAACACTTTAAATGGTAAAGATGTCATATGGCTAAGGGCCTGCAAAGTTTTACCCTTTTACCGGTCACTGCCCTTTTAATAATCAGGATTTCGGCATGTTTCAGGATTAATGCCATGTCCTGGAACACAGTATTATGAGTATTACGTCAGTGCACACAACACAGAAAATATTACTTGAAAACAACGAAAATAGACATCATGTAACTATGACTCTACTAATATTCCCACAAATGAGCCAAGACTGCTGGTGGAATACAGCACGAAGAAGATGTTGTTACACTTCCTCCTACAGGGTGAAAACCATTGGTTAAAAACTATCAAAATGTATTCTTGCCTCTGGCTTCTAGCATTGCAAGTATAGAATACACTGTATATATACTAATGGAATACTATAAAATTAAGAAAAAATATGCAAGGTTGAAGAGTATAAAAAACGATATACCACTGTCTTTAACAAACTGTAACTTCACTTTTTTCAACATTTCAACAAATGATATGCTGTTATGAATTGTAGTACAACAATTTAACCCTATTTTCTGTCCTGCATTGTACTAAAATTGCTTACCTCAATTTCACTGCACACAATTAGCATTAGAAGTTGCAGCAAGTCATACAAAATTCTCAACAGGAAAAGCAGAAAGCAAACTTACGTTCTTCTATGCCTATGCTAAACCAGTGAGGTGTAGCTTTCACTTGCCCACAAGCCACATTCTGTTTCAGTCAGTAGGAGAACAATGTCATAGAAACAGGTAAGTATAGTCTTTATTAAGCCTGCGTGACATTTATGTCTACCTACTACACTACTTTATTTCAAGAAAATACTACACTTTCTTTTAATATTAATACATATGTTTAATATATTTCATATATTTATTACATTTTCTAACATAAAAATGTATACATTTTATTCTTCAAATGCAATTCCTTTTGTAGACTTTACTGGCGACATTGAAATGTGAAAGTAACAATGAACAATTTATCCCTAAAGTTCATATTTGGAAAGGTCAGATCTGGTAATTAGTAATGTCTTCAACCAGTGGCCTGCCATGCCCCGCATTGCAATTTATAATGAACATAACTGGTAAGCTGTGAAGATTCTCATACATATTTTCAATGCACCAAATTCCATCATTTCAACAAAACTTCATGCTACGGTAGAAGAGGTTATAATGTCATGTATGGTGAATGAGACCATTGTGCAAAGATCCAGTGTCAAGCCTGACACAAAGGCTTCCGTCCATCGCACACATACATACACTTTTTTACAAATGTATTTTCAGCAAACCATGAAATCCAACCAACCACATGGCCCTCATTAGAGTTTTCAGGATTTTACAAAGCCCTATTTTCCCATTTACGACACTAAAAAGCTGAATTGTCAGCACTAAACACAAAAAAGTTGGTGCTGTATTTTAAACATTTACAAAGGTATTAAGTCGACAATGTACAGATTTCCCATAATGAATGCAGGAAAGATGAATGAAAATATGCATTCCATAAAGAGCACCACTTCTGTATGTACAGCCTACAAATTTATCTCTATGGAGCCTTACAGGAATCATGATGTTAAATCATCTTGCTGCTATCAGAATCTTTTATCATTTCATGTGCAGCAAAATGCATTTTCAAGTAGTGATTCACAATCTCTGCAAACTTGTATAAACATTTTATTGGGTTCTCCATGGAGAGCAAAAAATGGGATCGGAGCTTATCATTCCCTAAAGCAGTATTATAGAACATTCTGAAAGTTTCAATCCAGTACCTGAAAAGGCAAAGCCTGGTACTGGAGCCTGGTCATTCAGATATAAGGGCGCCACTTGTACACTGTTATACGTAAAAGGTCTAGCAGTCTGCCAAGTAAAAGTCAAAGGCAGGAAAACTAGAACCCAGATGCTGTTCAAGTTGGGGTGGCAGTAATGATGGACCATTCCTTGAAATTACTGATGCATAATTATCAACAAACAACTTTCCATATGGACACCAACTGAAAAACCCATAAGCTTCTTAAACCTTCATTGAGCAAGAATTTTTAAGAAAAAAGAAACATAAATGAAAAACAGCTCTGGCTGCAATACTCACATCAGAAATTATTCACTGAGTCTTCTGGGGTAACTAATGCCTAGCATCATTTATACAAGACTAAGCAGCCATGCCACCCTGCACTCACATTTATTATTATTGATGATCATGTGGATTAAGTAGGTCACCCAACCAGGCTAATGACGTCTGAAAAAAGTAAGTAATGGAGGGAGAAGGGAATACTGGGGCAGAAACATTAGTTATAAAGTGATTATGCAGTCAAAAGTCAAACTATTAGCCTGGGTTTGCTGTCCAACAAGCTTGTATAAATCTCATAATAGAATGGATATAAATAATAAATGCCTTTGCCAGGTAAAACACCTCTCATACATGTATTTGTGTTGTATTTAGATGTTGGCATGGATTGGGACACCTACAATGGATCTACTGCGTCAAACACAAATAAATACATTCCTTCCCAAGCTTCTAGAAGATATCTCTCTTGTCAAAAAGGGTTAAGACAGTTGTAATGTTTTTTTGCTCTTCCATTAGATAGTACATTTTAAGGATGACTGAATGTTTCCATGGAAACCAGACTTAGGAAAATAATCAAAGAGCGCCTGCCCCATTACTCTGGTAAAGTAATTTGTAAAATGAGAAATAGTCTGGGGCACAATACCTTGCAAAATTTAATAATGAAAATAAACATCACTATTGTTGCAGAGTTTATTTTGCAAGTGCACAGGCGCACACTATAAGTTTTATAATAGAAGTTTTTAATGTGGTGCTATAAATCTTCTTATATGCATATGTATACAAAGATACTTCACAAAAGATGGGCAGGGTAACTACATGTTTAATGATCTCTCTAAACTGGGTATGTTCAAATCAATAGACATAAAGTGCCAATGGAACTAAAGATTTTCTTGGAATTGCTATGGTTCAGGAGACCCCACTGGTAAGAATATTTCACATGCTAAATTTGTAACAGAAAAATGTGTAGGGTCTGATCAGAACATGCTAGGTCTCACTAATCAAAGGGTATGCTTTGTGTTAAATACAGGAACTCCCATTGATGACTTGTTCAACAACTTTAAAAAGAAAAATCTTTCGGAGAAGACTAAATTTCGAGGAAGACAACTGTAGGTGACAGTAGCCAAATGGAATATTCTCCTACTTCCTGGATGTCGTCGGACAGGACATTTTTTTTTATAAAACAACATAACAGGGTCCTCTCCTCCTCCCGTGTCACTGTCTGTATCTGTCATTTGCAACCCCTATTTAATGTACAGGGCTGAGTAATATGTAATAGCATGTATTGCTATTTTTTTATATCCATTTACTCTTGCCATGGACCAGTAACATTGCTTAGCCAAGCAGTCACATTTTTTTAGAAGGTGCAACCTAATGCATAAGACAAATTGGCACCATATCATATGCATCAATCAGCCAGATAGTTCTTGGATTGTGGTAAATGCTATTATATATGAAGGCTAACATTCAAACACACAGGTAGGCACATGTATAATCAAACATTCATGGTTTATCCATGTTCATATTTATTTTATTTAGTAAATCACCTTATTTTCTTTAGGGATCAGCCTATTGATTGCTATAGAGAAGCAGCTGTGTTTTCTTCTTCACACTCACCACACTGCTGTAAGGGAACA
Source organism: Pyxicephalus adspersus (assembly GCF_032062135.1). Classification (NCBI taxonomy): domain Eukaryota; kingdom Metazoa; phylum Chordata; class Amphibia; order Anura; family Pyxicephalidae; genus Pyxicephalus; species Pyxicephalus adspersus. Next base: position 29,248,810 of record NC_092865.1, on the reverse strand, counting down.
TTCTGTGCAGAATTTACAAGAACACTTTTACTGCAATAGTATCAGGTTTCACCAATTATTAAATGACTAGAAGTCATTTGCTGTGTAGAATTTGGGAAAAAAATATTTGGAAAAGAAATACCAATTTTGACTGTACATACAGACAAGTGAAAGTCGGGGTTTTATTTACTATTATGGCGTTAGAATGATCAGTACAATTTAGCCTGTAAGTTAAAAAATAGTAATGCTGTTTGAAAGGATAGCCAGACATAACCACGTAATAAACTGAAGCAGTATAAAACTAAGTGAGACCACTGCACAGAATGGGGCAGCTGTTCCCCATACTTCTACGAAATCCCAAAAAAATTGTTCTATAGGGAATATAAGAAACTTACAGCAGACATGAAATGTTAAAAGAAATGTTTTTCTTCAAGGACCACCATATAAACTGTGTCAGCCTACGCTGACTCACAAATCAAATCCAAGCAGCGTTGTCTATAACTGAAGTAAATCGGGAGGTTACCCGTAGCAACCCGACTTTGATTTAATTCAAATATTTTGCATAGTAGATGTATATTTTAATTTTAAAACTATATATATAAAACTTTCAGAGATGTACTACATAATTTTTTACCTTGTGTTTTATTCTGCAACTGTGCTAACAACAAAGTTTTGGTTTGTACAAATCAATAAATAAACGATAAAATAAAATAAATAAAAATAAAAGTTGAAAATTAAAAAATGATAAGTAATTAAGGAAATGTGATTTTTATACTTCCGTAGCATCTCCTAAAATAAGACCAATCAGCCTTTTTAGTTAGTGGACGTCCTCTCCTCCTCCTGTGTCACTGTCTGTATCTGTCTGTCATTTGCAACCCATATTTAATGTACAGCGCTGGGTAATATGTTGGCGCTAATATTATTATTATTATTAATAATAATAAACAGGATTTTTATAGCGCCAACATATTATGCAGCGCTGTACAATAAATAGGGGTTGCAAATGACAGACGAATACAGACAGTGACACAGGGGGAGAGGACCCTGCCCCAAAGAGCTTACAATCTAGGAGGTGGGGTAATTATTACACAATAAGAAGAGAGCTATATAAATGCTATTTATTAATATTATTTATTATTATTTATATAATAATTCTCTTTTATTATTATTAATAATAATAATAATAATAATAAAAGAGAATTATTGAATTGCACTGAAAGACTACCCTACAAGGGAACAAACCTTTATAGGCTTTAAGCAAAGCAGACCATCACAGGTACCTAATATATTTTATTTAGAAAAGATTCTCAATAAAGAGAAAATACCTGGGGATCCTGTCAGTATCTTGGAATTTCTCATAGTAGCAACAAGGCACAGGCTGTTCTTTATCCTGCAATATTGCCACCCATCTGAGTAAAGAAAATGTCATGGCTGCATCCTAGACCAACAAACATTGGATGTGCAGGACAGAGGAAAAGGAGACTATCCATTATATTCAATAATCACTAGGTGATTATTCACAACTAGTTTGGCTAAAAGGATGTAGATGAGTTTACCCTAACTGTATATTTATCCTTATATATTTTTGTATGTGTATACATAACAAATAATTGGTTTCTTGTAGGTAGGGTTGTACTTTAACAGTGTTTAAATATACTAAAATAAGTTTTGAGGTTAGGCTTCTGTTTGTTCTTGCACACTATGGTTCTGTATTGGGTGTACTGGTTACAGCAGAAGGAGCCAGTCTGGTTCTGCTGCATGGGCATGTGCTGATAGGTAAAATGCTGATAGAAGAACAGAGAAGTGTTAGCAGAGTAGATGACATTGCCACTCCATAAATATCCAGTCAGCAAGAGATGGGCAGGGAGGGAACACTACTGTATTTTTCCATTTTAATTTGACCTTGTTATCAGGTTTAAAAAAAAAAACTGTAAAAGAAGTGAATATTCAAAATAGAATCTACAAACACTGAACATTCTTTAAAACTGGACACACTTCCAGATGTGCTGGTCTGGTCCCCTGCTGGGCAGTATATTTCTGCCAGCTTAATATCACTTACATTGTGGTGAGGAAGTGGGTAGAAAGTGAGAAGGTTTAAACACAAAGGGCAGCACATCCAATGCTAGTGTACATTGGAGTGGTAAGCATAATCACACTTTTTTGGCCCTTTTTAAAAAAATATTGACAAAAGGATCAATTTGAGAGTATTTACTGTGCTAAATATTTATCAAATATAACCTCTAAACAGAAATGAATAAATGTGATGTTAAACTGGTTTATATATTTTTTGACTATTTACTGATGTTTACACATTGAGAGTTTATGTGTTTATTAACTGTTTGGGGTTTCCCTTCTCTGACACCCTGTTATCCTTGATCCTTAAGGTTCCTGATTAAAGCACTTCCTGCTTGTGTTTTGGTTTAGCAGGAAGGAATATACACTCAGAATTGTTTGAGGTCTGAGAACCGATTGGGAATTCTTTTGTTTTGAAGGCTTTCAGGATGCTGGTTTATCTGATGAACTCTCTGTGTTTCCAGGCCAGAACTGACCTCTTGTTGGTTTGCTGATCACTAAGAATTTTAGTACTGTGATCTTCTGCTCGCTTTCAGACCCCTACAGCCACAATTTAACCTATTACAACAGGAAACCTCAGGGTTAAGGATCTGAATATGCACTGACACTGTGCCAAGTTTTATTATAGGACAGATTTTGCAGATTATTTTGTGGTGAACCTTCAAAATTCAAGAAATCGTTTAGTTTACTGTAACTAGCCATTTAGTTAAAAAAAAAAAAGAAGTACAATGCTAAAATACTAAAGGACTTAAACAGATGTTTATCCTATTTTTTGTCTGCACATTAAAATTTGGGTCAATTTACTAAAGATGTTTGGACTGTTCACTTAGCAATGCAAACTATCACTCTGTAAGAGACACTTCATATAGCTCATCTTAGACACCCATCGTAGTAAATCACATGCAAGCAAAACAATGTTTTTTTCTACATTTTCTGGTGTGTGATTTGATAATTATTGCAAAGTGAACTTTTGGCATATTTACTAATTTAGGTGAATTTTTGCTTGGTGAAATAATATTTCACCTTGCTAAATGAACAGCTTAAATTCCTTTAGCATACCACTTTCTTTGAGGTACACTAAAAACCCCATGGATTTATAGTTGGTTGTCCACATATGCAATGCCTGCTAACATCTACAGAACTGATCGAGATGGGGCCTACATTCACCTATATAGTTTACGTAAAAGTAACAAATGTAATTGTTACAGAGCACATATAAATACGGTTTATACACAGATCAAATCTCTGAAGACCACTTATATGAAGAAGCTATGAGTACAGACCAGCCAATTTAATGTAATGGCTTGCCAACTATTACTTTTCATTTATCTGTCTTATCAGTGGGCATATCAGTGGGCAGCAGACAGACTCAGAGGGTAGCACTTTGGTCTTTGCATCCCTAGGTTCCAGGTTTAAATATTGGCCAGGACACTATCTGCATGATAGGTTCTCCCTATGTTTGCGTAGGTTCATTAAAGACATATGACTATGGTAGGAACATTAGATTGTGAGCTCCATTTAGGGACAGCTAATAATATAGACTTTATATAATATAGACTATAGACTTTGTAAAGTGCTGCATAATATGTCGGCTCTATATAAATACTGTGTAATATTAATAATAATCCCCATGCAAATATAGCTCTTGGAGCAGATAAGTAAAATAATGGATCAAATGACAAAATGCTAAAAGCTCTAAAGTTGTCCTCCAGAAAATATAATCACAAAAATTGTTTTTCAAGCAGTGATGAACTCCTGAGCATTGCAAACATCTGTATTGGTGGACTGTGGGAGACCAGCTCCAGATCATTAGATGCTGAATAATCAGTCAAACAAAGAGATGGTCAGAGATAGTGACAGTGATAGGAACTAATAGACAGTGAATGGAACAAAATGTGTTTATTAATGAAGGTGCATGTTGGGTGAAAAGAGGGATTTCTGAAGGTCTCATTGTTTGTTTCTATTTTTCCTTCCCTATTACCAACTTAAATTCGAACCTCTTTTGGATAATGTGCCAAAGAGACTGAGTTAGGTTTTTCACAGTCTGTGTACAAATTATGGAAACTTTTACATTTTCTGCAGCAACTTGACTCCTAAATTTGTAGTAATCACTGTGAATAGTGCTAAACAGCTACAAAATTAAACCCATCTCTAAAAAAAAAACAATACTTTTATGTTCAATTTCCATTCATCCTTATGAAAAACACTCAGAATACCAATCTTCTATTTTAGTTTTGTACTTTAACTATCCTAGTAAAGAATTTCACAGGTCAATAACATACTTTGTATCCATTGGTATCTAAGACAACATCCTTTGTCTATTACTGCTACTGTATTGACATAACCATTAATACACATACTTTCCAAGAACAGTGCAAAGATTTCTCACTACAATGCAATATCCTCCTATTTTCCCTGTTAAACATGTGTATAACCAACACTTTAAAAAAAAATTTGGATAAAGTAGGGAATAGTTAAAATACTTGTCAGTGTTTTTCCTATTGAGGAGATTTCTGTACACCTTATGCCCATAAATACAACATAAGGAAATCCCTACAAACTGAAGGAAATTCCATGACATTGTTCATTATAACCTGAACAGGTGTCCCCACTGGAACATTTACCTTCTATTTCGGTTCTGGCGACAGATACCAATATTTTAGGGCAAATTGAGCGGATGAATCTGTAAGGTGGTGACACAGACAGAAATACAAATTTGATATAGGTTCCAGTTCTGTTCCACTCTATCCAAAAAAAAATGTAAACCTTAGGTAACATATACAACACATTGTATTGCACCAATAAAAAAAAAGATTTTTGTCTGTAGTAACAAATATAAAATAAAATAGATAAAAAAGTTGACATTTGCCAGCCAAAACATAAACCACCTGTTTAAAATTTTGAAGGTCAGACTTGTGCCACCAAAACAATTCTGATATGTCAAAGTATGGACTCCACAGAAAGTATTCAATATTCTGTGGGACCAAGATGTTCATTTAAGTCACACTTCCTACTTTCTATTAGCACATTCTACTGCCATCCCTCCCAAAGTACACATGTATCTGGCCATTTATGGAAAAAATTTGATTTAGTTGACCTGGGCAACTATTTCTTTTTATTTATTAGTTATTATTTATTATTAGTTTTTCTGTGTACTGTTCTCATGCTTATGGGTTTTCAGCATTAGATGGGGTCAGCAGAGGGACTTTGAGTGGTTTGAAGCCACACAGCCACATACACAAGCTGCAATTTCCCCATGGCCAGCATTAGGTCTTCTTTAGTTTGTGCTACAGTAGCTTTTCTGTGGATCTGTTTTTTTGGGGATAATCTTTCCCCCATGCGCAGTTATTGGGTACCCATGACTTGTCACTGGTTCATTGGCTGTTCCTCCTTTAACCAGTTGTGGTAGGTACTAAACACTGCAGGAACATGATACAAATCCTCAATTTTTTGGAGATGCCCTGAAGCAGTGACCCCTTGATAGCTGCAACTGTAACAAGATAATGAATGCTATTCGCTTCCCTTGTCGGTGGTTTTAATGTTTTGACTTATCAATGTGAAAATCAATATGTACCTCAGAATAATATATAAAAAGTAGTATTATAAAATGTAAGTTACAGCACATGTAAAACAAAAATTACAGCCATATATCAATAACTGTCATGTTAATTCTAGTGTTTATTCTGCCCAAACTTTGAGAGTGATCTTAGAGTACTTTAAGTCCTTTAATAATCCATGCAAATCATGTCTGAATGCGTGACATGAACAAAGATCTTTAGCTAAACAAGCAGGCAACATAGTATCCAAAAACTGAAGTGAACTGTGCAATCTCAAGTGTCTGTCCCAAAATTATGATATTGCACTTAAAAGGACACCTGTTCCAATAGGTCAGCAATCTTTGTTTGTGTGCCAATATCTTTATACTTCTAAAGCATTTTATACACAAACAAAATCCATAGGGTTCTGCCAATTAAATAAACTGCAGCTCTTGTTCCCAAAGGAGCTTACACCTTACACCATGAAGGAAAATACAATTGGGTGGGTTTGGATAAAAGCCAAAACAACCTGCTTTATGATTTTAGGATG